>NC_044496.1:52659135-52821635 GCF_902362185.1 Chanos chanos | reverse complement strand
CAGTGGGCGTGAGAAATGTGGATCCCCTTGGTCACATGTCTGAGAGAAAAATTTTGACTGAAGGGACTTTGTCCTCTAAAGAATTTTCCGGAGACGTTCATCTGTTAGAAAACGGCATTCCCGACGGCTTCAGCCGATCCCTCTGAAGCGCTCGTGCTCTACGTATACGCTCGTTTTAATTTTCACTTCTCTCAGTGAGCACAGAGAGCGCGTTTTCCTTTTGACGCTGGGCTCGAGTTCGCTCTGTGTGCGAGTGAGCTGAGGATTCAGGGTGGAGAAACTACAAGTCAGGAGAGAGCTCAAGTCTCAACACATGAACCAAGCCAGAGGAGCACAGCTCAGCCAAGTGCTTCTTCCAGCCAAAGTAAAATACTCCCAGCCAGGCCAGGGCTGTGAAACGCCAGGGACAGCCCAAGCTCAACAGCTTGATTGTGTAATAGTGATGGAGAGAGTGTGAAAAAGAGCGATGTGTGAGTGTGTGTGTGAGTGTGTGTGTGTGTGTGTGTGTGTGTGTGTGTGTGTGTGTGTGTGTGTGTGTGTGTGTGTGAGTGTGCGTGTGTCTCACCTGCACATTATCTCATGTGTCAGCAGGACTCTGCACATCTCTGGGTTTTTGTCTTGACCTTCATAAATAATAGCCTGGGAAAATGAAACAAGAGAAAACACATTTAAGGAAAACCCATGATTAACTAACTGTCTTTTTTTTTTTTTCTACAGGCTTACATTTTCGAGAGGATTATTCTCCGTTAAAAAGGAAAATACCTTGATGATTGATGTTTGTTATTCTGCCATGCAACAATGTGAAAGATGACCATTTCAGATTGAATAATATCCATAACACAAAACATTACACTCAACTTCAGCCCCATCTTCAGCTACGCCTTTTCATTTTCATAAACACACACGCATGCACACGCACACACACACACACGCGCACACACACACACACACACGAACAGAGTACTACTCTTAAGAGTTTAATGTGAACCTTACTACATCTGGCAGGAGACGTTTGCTGAATGACCACATGTGTCAGGGGAATCATCAGCAACGTTCCAATATGGCTGGCTCAGAACTCTCTGTTCCAGGTCCTCACAGAGGCTGTGTCTCCACACACACACACACACACACACACACACACACACACACACGTACACACATACACAAACACAAACACACACGCACATACACACACTGTGTCTCCACACACACTGTGTCTCCACACACACTCACACACATACACACACACACACACACACACACACAAACATGCGCGCGCGCTGGACGCAGAATTACATAAACCTCCCTTTATTTCAACTAATCAATCAGTTCGAACAGGGAGTCCCTCAGTGGGAAAGATTGTGCAATCTTTCAGGCTGTTCAGGGTGGTCTGTTAGTACAGAGACATAGTGAGAGGCCGCTCTATTTAATACCCACTTAACCACAGCCATAGAAAAACCTTTCTCAATCAATTCCCACAAACTTCTAAATGATTATCCACGATACAGTGCACACTGTGTGTCAGTGAAATGTATGCCTTTTTGGACAGAGTTTCTGTTTCTGTCTTGATTCACTGTTCAAATCTGACCCGTGCATCTGCGCATTCCTCTTTTACATAATGAAAGTTTGGTCGACGACCAAAGGCACTAACCGCTTGCGTCGAATATTTTTGTATATCATAAATTGTGTCAGCTGCGATTCGCATACGAAGCGATCCAAAAAAAAAAAGAGAAAGAGTATGAAAAACAAAAACAAGAAAAAAAAAAACTGATGATGTGTGGTCTCATCACTTGTTCATCTTCAGTTTAATCAGAAACAGGTCCTCGAATATCAAAAAAAAGAAAAAAAGAGAAAAAAAAGAAAGAAAGAGAAAAAAAGAGTTTTGTGTGAACTGCGGAGAAAGTTTGAAACGACTGTGTTTCTGTGTGTCACGACGCGGACCACCCCTGCCATCGGCCTGACAGATGAAGAAAAAAAAAAACAGAACTGAAATATTGGCCAATAACATAGGCAGTCAGTGAATATTGCAATGTTTTGGCCAGAGCATGGATGTTGGACTCTACACACCCTACCCTAATCTCAGACAGTGCTGTGTGATTTGTCAGTTGGCATGTTTTTACACAGAGAATCCACACACAAGTTTTGGCTTGAGTGAGAAAAAAAAAAGAAAAGAAAAAACAGTTTTTCATCGCTGTGTGTATGTTAACATCACTCATACAGTAATGTATATGTGCACAACTAGTTGGCCTCGCTGTCTCATTTCAACAACTGTGAAATTGTCCACACAAAATCACGCAGGATTATGGTGTAAATGTGGTTATGTGCATGTGCGCTTTTGTATGGGTGTTTACGCGTGCGCACGCGCGTGTGTTGTGTGTGCGTGTGTATGCGCGTGTGTGCGAGTGTGTGTTTGTGCCTTGCACATGTGCATAAGTGTATGTGTTTGTGCATATGCATGTGTGTGTGTTGTGCGCGCATATGTATGTGTGTGTGTGTGTGTGTGTGTGTGTGTGCGTGTGTGTGTGTGTGTGTGCATATGTGTGTGTGTGTGTGTGTGTGTGTGGCGAGCAGTTGGACTGCCAGACTGGAGTGTAGCGAGCCATCTGGCTAAGTCAACACTTCATCCAAAAAACCACAGCTTTGTTTCCACCCTCCAGTCCCACACAACATGTCCTCCAGAGCTGTGAATCACTTACTCTACCCCAAACATACACACACTGCAGCCCACTGGCAACACACACACACAATACCACACAGCACAACACGCCTGCCATGAATTACTCCCTCTCTCTCTCTCTCTCTCTCTCTCTCTACTGACACATCTGCTAATGAGAAACTCCTTTTCTTACAAGTGCATAATCATTTTTCGCACTAATTAGAAAAATACATTTGAAAGTTTTCTTAAATAACTGAAACCTCTGGAACTTTCTATTGAGCATGTTCATTTAAAAGAGAAGGGGGTACATTTTCCTTTATAAACAAAAAAAAAAGGGGGGGGGGGGACTTTTCCTTTATTAAAAAAAAAAAAAAAAAAGTAACTTTGATACGAGCTCTTTCTCTTTCTTTTTTCTGTGTCATTGCTGTGACGCTATAGGGCAGCGGTGATCGGAGACATTTGTTTGTTTGGTTTCACATTGCGGAAATGAGGATGAAGGTCCTCTAAAAGTGAGCTAGCATGCATCACTGTCTGGGCCCGCGGCTCAGGGTAGCAGCACTCTCTGTCTCTCTCTGTGTCCACACCGAGACGTCAGGACTGGCCACAGTCGTGCGTCCTCTACGCGGTCCCTCATTCATTTCAAATGGAAGACCGGCTATTTATCACGCGCACACTCCGCCAGAGACGTCGGAGAACACAACAGAGTGGTTATACACAAAGTGTATGGAACAGCTCTATAAATAGTGAGAATTTCCCGGCTCAGGGTGACCAAAATAATGTCTAGAACCTTCTCCGGGGTCAACGTGAAGTGCTGAAGTAATTGAACGACATTATCCGTGACCTTAGGTAATATTGCTTGTACCTCGGTCTCATCTCAAAAGTTCTCCTTGTTTTCGGTTAATCACAGACACAATGAGGTCTTAGTGTTGATGCATAGTGTGGTTTTGGCTTTTCGAGACGCTTTTAAAAAAAAAAAAAGCAGGTTTTCTCGTACCAGTAAGTGCTCCAAGAAACAGTCGAAGCAGAGCAAAGTAAGTAATGGTTATTTATAAATGGACCTCAGTCTCATTAGAATATGAGTGCACAAATACACACGCACACACACACACACGCAAACACACATTTTTTTTTTTCAAATTTAGAGGAAGGCATTAAGAAGTGCTGAGTAGCTCTTTAGGGACTCTACGTGTATGTGTGTGCGTTTGTGTGTGTGTGTGTATGTGTGTGTAAATGTCAAAATATTTTCATATGAATCGCTTTAAGTTTATATGTGGCATGGCACAGAGGGGGGTATTCATGTCCTATCTGACATCATCAAAGTTCATAAACAGTCATTACAGGAAATGTCTAATATGGGAGATTTGTGTCAGTTTTTGCATGTTGTTTACCCTGCGTAAGTGTTTCTGGGACGAAAAAGCAACGCTGGCCAATCCGGCCGTCTGATAATTAATAGGGAAAAAAAAAAGTTTGAAGTAGCTCTCTCTCTGGACTGAAGAGCGCTGGTGAGTGCAAGGTCTCAGGCCAGTTTCCACAAACTCCTCCCCTCCTCTCCTCACACACCAATCAAACCACCTCTCTGTAGCTCCACCTATCCTCATCCAGCAACAGGAGAGTTCTGACTGTACCTGGCAGGTTCAGTTCAGTCCTGAACAAAGCTCTCCTTAAAAGAGGCCAGACAGCCTAGGAAAGACGCATGATGCCGAACCTGCAGAGGTCTGAGATTAGCTTTCATTAGGCCCTTATACGTCCTTTAATTCCTATTCCGCTTTGCATAAGTTACTCTTCATGTCCCGTTTTGCAGCCTGCATCCGACACGTTACAGTGACAGCTGCATTTGAGGCATGTAAACAATCCACTATAAATACATGAAAACACAGTTCCTCCTTTGTTAGTGTCAAACTCAAATGTGTCAGTGGAGTGTGTGTGAGTGTGTGTGTGTATGTGTGACTGTGTGTGTCAATGATTTGCCTTTGTTCTACAGCTCAGCTGTTGTGGAGCGGAATATCGAGTAAGAGAGAAAGAAAGAAAGAGAGAGAGAGAGAGAGAGAGAGAGAGAGAGAGAGAGAGAGAGAGAGAGAGAGAGAGAGAGAGAACCTCCTCTCAGCTGTCTTCATTCGACCTGTCAGAGGCAGAGTCGCTGATCACAGCTACAGCCCGTCAGCCTGCCATTCTGTAGCTCCTCTCCCCGTTCCCACAGGCAAACCTACAGTGTGTGTGTGTGCGCGCGCGCGTGTGTGTGTGTGTGTGTGTGTGTGCATAAATGCCTGTGTCTAAGAGGCACTGTGAATATTTGCATGTGTGCGTGCGTCCGTGCGTGCGCGTGCGTCCGTGTGTGTGTGTGCGAGCGTGCGTGTACGTGTGCGTGCGCACATCTGTATGTATGTGTTTTCTTCTAAGCGTTTCTTTGTGTGTTTAGAATAATTTGCATTTTTTTTTTTATTTCCTTCAGGGTGTTTTTCATCTTTTTCATCAGCTCCATAGCCCGCTGCAGAGCACGCAGACAGAGAGATAGGCTCTTTATCGCATGTTTGTAACTGACTCTGTCACTGCTCTCGCCAGAGCTAATGAAAAGAGTGTTCAACATATTTAGTACTAAAGTTAACACAGAGGAGCAAAACATCATTGTGGCCTGAAAGAGTTATTAAGTTTGAACAGGAATCTTAAACACACTGAGAGGACCTCCGCAGCATATGTAAGATAACTTCCCGCCACAGTGTGGTTTTGGCTGAGATTTCACAAAAGACAGTGCTCTTTAAAGACAGGCTTACACTCTGTCATAATCCGAAACACATTTGGCATTTTACAACGATGTGTAAAAGAAAAAAAAAGAAGAAGAAAGAAGGAAAACATCTGTCATAAACACAGGGACAAAAGCTAGGATAAATCTGACCAGTTTAATACATTTGGAGTCAATTCAGTTTGGGGTTTGTTTTTTTTTTTTTGTTTTTTTTTTTTGAGTTTCAGTAAACAATGTATTGTTTGTAAATCTTTGAAGAGGGCAACCACAACAGAGAGAAGTGGACACTGGGAAATGTAGTGGAAAGCTTATTGTTGCTAGGAAACCTCAGGCACTTGTCCTCTCTGCACCTCGGTGAAACCCAGCACTATATTATGCCAGCGTGTCCACTTGGCTGCCAAACCCCTTTCTGACCGCCTGCCACATCATTAACAGGTACGGCAGGATCCTTTGCTGTGGTCTACAGAAATAGGTCATAAATCAGCCGACGAAATACGCCGCAGGAACGCACGTGGGAGACAGCGCCGTCGAGATAAACGGCCTTTTATTGAGAAGAGCTCCGGAAAATTGAGCGGAGGCCTCATCCCTCCCATATTTACTCCGGCTTGTCACAGAACACACACAAACACCGTTCGCTTGCCCCGTGTCCGACGTGTCCGACTTTCTCCCACACCTATAAAACTCTCATTAAACGCCAACTAAACCGCCCACGCGAGCACAAGCCGTCTCTCTCATTTTGCCAACGTATAAGTACCACCCAGCGCATATAGTAAACAGTGGGGGGAAAAAAAACTTTGTGAGCGTGACTTAGACGCTCTCCATGTGTGCTTTCTTCAGGCTAGCGCAACCTTAGCGTAAATGTTCCAAAGCCACAGTAATCACCTAAAACCAGTAGAAACACCTTCTCAGTTACACATTTTCCTGTGTGCTTGCACAGGTAAAAGTGCCATCTTTGGTAATATTGAAATTGAAACGAATTCTAAAGTCACAGTCAGCTTGTGACTGATGTAGTGTTCACCAAAAGATCTTGTTAAAGCTTTAGCAAACCGTGGGGGAAGTATGCAATTCCACTTACTGTAAGAGAACAATAAAAATAAATAAATAAAAGACTTTGTTAGCACATTAACATGATAGTTGTAGTTTGTGGTAGAGAAATCTGTTCTCTGACACAATCCCTTCATCTGTTAACCAGATTTAATTCAGGGGAATGCTCTTTGATATTGTCATCTGCATGTAAATTTCTCTCTCTCTCTCTCTCTCTCTCTCTCTCTCGCTCTCGCTCTCTCTCTATCATGCATGCACGCACACACACACACACACACACACACACACACAGTGTGAAGCAGAAGATGATGAGAGAGGCGTGCTGGCGTGGAGACATGACATGGTGTGTTAAGTGTGTAGAGCCTAGCATGCTTCCTGCTTCTGTCACAGCACTATGACACTGCACAAGACCTGTTAATTACTCACTGTCCTAACACAGTTTAACCAGCCTCAGGGTACCTAATCTCTCTCTCTCTCTCTCTCTCTCTCTCTCTCGCCCTCTCTCACTCTGTCTCTCTCGCTCTCGCTTTCTCTCTCCCCCCCCCACACACACACATACACACACATGCGCACTAACACAAGCACAAACACACCCATTCATTTACATGGGAACTACCTTTAGACTGAAACATGAAAATGTTTACCTTTTGTCACTGCTAAACTTAGGTAGGAGAATAACTGGGCGCTTTTTCATTTTCTTTTTCAGAGACCAGTAATGATCCTATAACTGTTTATCTCTGAAATTTCACTAGTTTCGTGTCTTTGGCCTTACATAAATGGGCTGTTTCGCAAATCCAATAAGACGTGCAACACGAACCAAAAAAACACCCTAAAATGACCCAAAATGATATCTCTTATTCACATGACAGAACTCGGATCGGCACAGAAGCACGCGCTGTCCTGCATTGTTAAAGCTGCAACCTGCAAAGGTTCCACTTTCACTGTATCATTTGTTTCCAACATATAACAAAGTCACAGAGAGGGAGAACCGTAGCGAGCGAGTCATAGGAAATTCAGAGGCTGCCCTGACTGCCCTGTGATGCTACAGTGAATTTTATTTTCCTCTTCAGCTCAAGCACAACATCAAGAAGGAAAAGGATATGACAGGGCTATGGGAATCCGCACAAAAAAAAATGCTAAAAGAAAACATTCCCAGCACACGCAAACACACACACGCGCGCGCGCGCACACACACACACACACACACGCACACACACACACAAACAAACATAATCTTTGACTGCTGTGCAATTGTGCCTCAGCAGAGCTGCCACACTCTGTCAACAGCCCACTGAGAGTCACCACAGGGTATAAGTGATACCACAGAGAATGAATATGACTACACAACACACACACACACACACACACACACTGATAATTTTAAGTTGTTCCACAGAGAGAGAGAGAATCTGTCATATTTAGACTCTACTTGATCCATGTGCCCCTAGGGCAAACTGTGCAGTGCATCCCCTTACAAACCAGCGTGCACGATATCACGCCCACACACACACACACACACACACGCGCACATACATACATACATACACTCACACACACTCAGTCAGCTTGTCACACAGCTTATGTCATTTATCGATACAAAGCAGAATATGTGACAGAACGTTTTTTTTTTTTAAAGATATGTTTGCTCTTACCTGTTTGGTCATGGAGTCGATCAGTCGTACAAAAAAGTCCTGTTCTGTCCTGATGCCTGTGGAGCAGAAAGAAAAGTCAACGCTCCCACTCAGAAAAATACGTCCTCACACACAATGTCACATATCCTCCACTTCTCTCAGTAACTCTGGGTCTAGGCTGGCATTAAACAGTAAGATATTCAGCGCATTACAGATCACGTATACATTTTAAATTTAGTTTAGTTTCAAGACAGACAAAAAAACCCTCTTGTATAAAATCATTTTAACATCCAAATAAGTTTTTATAAAATGTGAAAGTACAAATATATAAACAAATAAATAACAGCACACTGTTAGAGTCTGATTAAAAGCTGAAGATCCCAGCGATGTAGAAACGTCAACTGTCCCTTACTGAAACGTACACCACGACGATTCTGAATCAATGGAAAGTGGGTCCACGCGGCTACATTGGAGTGCCATGGAGCATTTTAGTAACTCATTGGTAAATTACACATATTACAAATTCTTAAATACAATTCTCAAATACATTGTAGGAGATAATACAACGTGACAGCGCAACTGCAGAGTTATCACATTGTGGACGCATAATGTAAAATGCAACTTTTAAGCAGGTATGTTCAAGTGTTTCCGTTTTTTTTTTTTCTTTTGCAGATGGCGAGAAGGATCCTGTCGTAACTTACTAATAACTTAAGAGGCAAACAGTGTGCTCCATGACCTACATGCTACGTAAAGACAACTAATATTCCTGTACAAGACTATGGCTACACAATCGTTTTTACAATACAGAGTTTGATACAAGCGCTGCACATACATTATCCACACTGAGAGTATTTCATGTCAGTCGAAGTTTCCCCATAACAAATTTACAAATGCATGACAAATGTAAGAACAGCTAGGCTCCTCATCATTCCTGTCAGACACTACGCCGAAACGCAAATTGGGGAAGACATATTAATGGCGGCTCAAAAAGTGGTATATTTGGAGTCAGTGACTGTTATGGAAAAAGAACTAATGTTTGTACACAGCCTCGTCCCGGCAATATAAATACTCAAGGGCCGCAAAACCGTCCAACAATCAAACGTACATAATTAAATAGAGGCCTGCATCATTTAATAACGGAATGAATAATAATAATAATAATAATAATGATAATAATAATAATATACTCCTACAAATGCCACAAATACATTATTATTTCAAAGAAAGAAACATACACAAAACCAAACAAGTTTACAATCTGTAGGATTCCTAAATGTTTTATGATGATAAACCTAAGCAGTTACAGCGGCATGTTTTTCTCACTATTTCGCGAGGACTACCATTTGTTGAATGTTGGGTCCCTAAGGCTTTTATGCAAAGTGAAATCAATAAATTAGTATCGCTGCTTACCATTGCTGTAGAGAAGCTGCAATCTGTAATGTATCCCATTGTTTGTCTTTTCCCCGGTTGATTCCTTTAAAAATAAATTTTGGAAATGAGCAATAGGAGATTCTCATTCCCCATTTCACTCACTATCCATGAAGATGGAGTGTATGAGAATTCCCAGGAGATGTAAAATGTTACCAAAGTTAAACAGAGTTGTGCAACGTACACTGAAAACGTGATTTAAGACAGAGCTCTTTGACCACCTGAAGCTATAACTAATTTATGACGTGTTCATCTCATTCCCAAAAATTCAAGAATAGAAACTAGCCTGTTCAGAAACAGGCGGCGATAACTTTTTGGAAAATGACGGACAAATACCTAATAAAATCAGAAGTCACATAATTTCAGGTATTTGTAAATTACGAGAGAGCTTTGATTTGTCGCCTCTAAAAAAATTAGTGGGAGACAGTTACAGGTTTCTATGTCATTTTCTTCAGTAAGCAAATTAAATAAATAAATAACAACATTTTCAGATGGTAATAAATAAATGATCTCGTATATTAATACCACCTGTAAGTACTCATTGTATCCCTACAACCTGACTTTTGCTAATAGCACAGATATTATTTTAAATGGGCCTTCCGCGTGACCGTGTTAAAAAAACAGCCGAAAGACCGTTTATGAAAACTACTCTTCAGAGTTATAAATAATTAATTCTCAAAAGAGAATCACTTACTGATGACAACAAAGTCCTTGCATGAGAGCTAAAATAAACTTGATATAATTATAAGAGACAGAAGTAAATGTTCACAAAATATCGTCTGTCACCTCTGCTCTTCTAACTACGTTACACCTACCTCAGTTTCGTCCAAAGTATTTCTATTATCTATTCCAGCTTGCAAATTAAAAAAATAACATTTGATGCTTGCCTTTTCTTTCTCAACAAATCCAACAAAAGATGTTCTCTCAATTTCCACTGGTTGTCCTTGTCTGTCGTACAGAGCCAAAACGAAATGGAAGAAGTTGGATTTCCGAAGATTCGAAGGGGGTTGTTTCTCAAAGTGTGCCCGTGCAAGACCGACTCCACTGCGGGAAAACGCAAAAGGCAGGAGTTGAGACGACCATAAGTAATGCACAGAGCATGAACTTGTTATTTATTTGAGAATATATTGCCACTCATTTATATTTATATGTGCAATTAATTGTAATGCATTTCACGTTTTGATATCAAATAACTGAGTGGCTGTTTTTACATTTGACCTGTCACATGGACCTCGCCAGTTTAGTGCTGAACCACATTTTGTAAGCATTAAATTTTGCCAAATAAAACAAAAATGAGATCTTTCTCTAATATGGATATCAGCACACTATGGGTTTTTTTTTATTTTGTGTGGTGCTGCTTGTATACAAAAATGTAAGGTATTTGAAACAGTCGCTACGACAATTTAACCACATTCGAATTGCATACGGAAATTATTTAAAAGTTTAATTGTGCATCGGAATATGATATTTTTTAAAAAGAGGAGGTGATGTCAAAATATTTATTTGGAGGTATCCTGGTTGAAGCAGTGAAAAAGATAAACCTCATATAATGATCTAGTCCTCTTCTGAACTACGTACAAAAACATTAATTTTGTCTAAGAAAACAAAACACAGGCGCATAAAACGTGTGACTGTCAGACTGAGATGGTCTGGTAGTCATTAAATTCAATTTGGAAGATTGAAACAATTTTCAAAGTCGTGTAAATTTCTTCATTTCATCATCACTATAACTCAAGTAAATGTGGTATTTAAACGCATGCTGAGTTTATACGCTTGCCAAACACAGTGCTAGAGTGAAATATTTATCTTACAGTTTATCGCAATAGACACATCATCCTCTAATCATGTTATAATTAAAGAGACGCGGGTCAAACTGCCGTACTTGACCATTCTATGTCTTTCCTAAGCGATAAGAAAAAGCAAAATCCGAGTTCGTGTACCGTTGAAAGAGTGTAACGTGGAGAGCTGCATGCTCCCTCCGGCTTACCTCTGAGCGGCTGTATTCGCATCCAACACCCCAGCCCCCTGCATCCATGTTCGGACCGCGTTCATCCCGGCTCCGATGGGCTCCTCTTTCATACTACTCCCACTCCTTTGAATGCTCTCTTGAATCCCAAACATGAAAACAGAGTTTTTCCCGTCACTCTCGTAATCTGCTTCACGTCCCGTTTCTTTTGATCGCTTCGTAAAAAAGGGCAACTAATAGTCTGAGCGCAGGCAGGTGTGTTTGTTTCGCTTATCGCTTTCTTTCTGAGACAGAAAACAAAAAAAGAAGCAACGTGTCAGAAAAGATGCAAGCTGTCAACATCCACGTTTAGGAGCACCGCGCAAGTACAAACAGATTCCAAAAAGAGAGGTGTACGCGATTAGACGTTCACTCTCGTTTGGCGATGGTTCCCCTCAGTAGGTAACGAGCGCTGCTTGGCAAAAAAAAAAAGTCTAATGTCACTTTAAGAAACAACAGGATCAACAACAGCTTTCGCTGTGGGCTAAACCAGATGTCATCATCCACAGACTTTTTCTTTATTTGTCTTTCCTTTCTTTTTTCCACAACGATGTGTCTGTGATCAAATCAAATGAATGAGCAATATAAAATCAAGTAGGAGAGGTGGACCCTTGTGGCGACAGATCCCTCGCTGCTCCCCTTGTTCAAACGGGAGTGATTTGTGTTCTTTCCCAAAGGAATCCGATTTGACTATCTCTGGGAACTAAACACAAGCAAACTAACCCCAAAGGGAAGAGGGAGTGACTGTGTAAGCAGGGCCGCCCACAAACACAGGCAAGCCGGTACTCCCATTAGCTGTCCATCCAACCACGGCGTTCGTCGCCTAATTACATATCACAGCCCGCCCTCTCCACTTAGTAAACGGCATGTTTGGGGAAGGAAAATCCAAAAGAAGTTACGCTCTCTAACTGTCAAAGGTGTAACAGCTTGGTAGCGCGCACAAACGATGCGTCTGATCTGCACTGGTACTTCCGTCGACTTTAACGCCTGATTAATGCATATGTCCGTGCACGTCGTATCTGACACTTCATCTATAACAAGATAATAGATGTCTTTATGCCATGAACGTGTTGTCTTAAATCAGTACTATAAATAATCGTACGGAAGACGTTTTTCACGAGTATTTTTAAAGTGTAATTATTCTGAAACGTTTACGTAGGTTGGTCCATTTAAAGAAGAACAGCCTTACTGCAGTGCAGAGAGCTAAATGTTTCATGACCATATGAACCCAAGAATATGGAATGAATTGACTGGTGTAAGAGCAGAGATATACAGTATGCAATGACAAAATTACTTTGTAACGATCAGTTCTGTAATGAAACCAAACGGGAAAAAAATGTGAATAGTTATTCTTTAAATCATTTTTTTTTCTACATCCACTTACACATGACAGTCAAAATTTTTGGAGCGCCACAAAACCATTTTTAGTTCACAGTAGAAAAAGAAATGCAAAAAAGACAAGCACATTCAGATAACGCACTTCTATATACTGCTCATTTTAATATTCCCGGAATTCATTTTGTAAGTGTTCAGTAACTCAGGTCTTGCTTTGAAATTTGGTATGCGTGAAGTACTACACAGCAAAAAGCAAGCCATGTGGCAGATGGCGGTATTAGGCTTCATAAAATGCTACATCATTCCTTGGGATCAGTTGTAAATGGAATAAAAGACAGAAAAAAAAGAATTAAATTAGTTAACAAAAATATAGCAGGCATTCAGTGATCACTTTCTGGTGAAGCAAATATAATGCACATCACAACGTACTCCTCTGAATATATATGACCACATATATGATTCATATAGTCATTTGATAACAACCAATAGTATTTAGTATTAATCTTAGTTAAACAAACAAGATAGCGCGGGAAAACACGTACAATTCAAGAAAGCTGCACTGATGCTCGGATGAACCAACGAAATCAATTCCGCGAACATGTAAAATTGAGGAAGTATATCATCTCTCTCTCTCGCTCTCTCTCTCTCTCTCTCTTTTTTTTTCCTGACTCTCATACGATAACACACATACAAACACACACACACACACCGCTCCACTGGTGAGTTTTTCTGTCTGTCAGTAAGACAGAGGGACATACACAGTCCCTTGGTTTCTTGTTTTTTTTTCTCCCCTCAGAACCAAAATGTTAAGGCACCCCTAGGTACGGTAACATGCACTTTCATTTATCCTATTCAGAGAAACGACGAAAAGTATAATGCTCTTCCTGAGCATTGATTATACGCTCTAAATAGAGGGAGCTTTCCCAAGCCCACACCACAAGGCAGCGTGTTGAAACCTAAAACTACAATATTTGCGTAAACGTGTAGTCTTTCGCCCTCTGACAAACTTTTGAACTCAAAAATTTAAACGCGAGTTTCTCAAACAAATATAAGTTTTGGGTACTATTTTAAACATATATACTAAACACATGACTGTATATTCACAAATATTACACTAAATGACGGTAATATATACAGCCATATAAATGACGTTCATGTTATGTTCATGACATTCATATAACCAGCCAAGTGGGTTACAGGACACATCTAAAGCAATAGCACAGCATGACAGCATGATTACGGTTTCTAAATACCCAATACTTCAAAACTTCAACATTCCACGTTTCTTTGTTTAACAGTATTTAACAAAATAGATGTGTTTACTAAATCAAGTTCAATTTGATACAGCCTGCATAAGGATAAACTCTCAGACAGTCTAATTAATTGAAGGTATTTATTAAATAGAAATTTTCCCTGAAGTAATTTAAACGACGTTTTTGAAATTAACAAGAGAGTTAAGGGTTTGGAATTCATTTGGAAACAGATGTTCGCATACAATCATCAAGCTATGTTAATGCTCTATTGTGTACTGGTTAATCCTCAATTCACCTTACAGTCTAGGAGAATTGCCGACTCGTAAAATGATTCATTCTGCAAAACAACCGACACGTCACCAATATAGCTAGGTTTGCGTTAGTTGATTGGAGTCGAGGGGATGGCGTTAGAACGTTTAAAATTTGGTATAATTTTGGTGACAGAAGGCCCACCTGTTTAAAAGAGAGCAATCTAACAGAATCAGGACATCCAAGTGATGACAGTAGTGTAAATTCAGTGTTATTTTTGTTTTCCCTTCAATACGACCCACAACAACCAATATTATATATAAAAAAATTACAACAAAAATATACCCAGGTTCAGATAAAATAGACAATATCATTGCCGTTTATGTTCCATTCCCTACACTCAGCTTAGGGTATAGGCCTACCTGTCGCACAAAATGCATAACAAATGCTCTGTCACTTTTATACTTACAGGATGCAGGAAGACAAGAAAAGTCTCATGCAAAGGTCACAACGGACTATCCATCCCCGAAATCTATTCCAAACAAACGGAACAAAACTATGCTCATCAAAATGAGATGACACGAGAGCGAGGACTTGTTCACGCTTGATGATACAACAGTGCCCTCTGGTGGCTTAAGAGAAAATAGTTGCAAGGCTGAGGGACGGAAAACATTCATTGGATCCTATCAGCATTGCTGCGGTTAAAAATTACGAGTTGCTGTCTCATTAAAAAAAAAAAAAAAAAAAAAAGAATTAGCGCTGCACAGTTCAGGAGAGACAGAGGTCAGACTCAAGTTCCAGAGAATGTATAAAGCCAACTATTCAGAAAGCCGTTAATTGTTGGCGATAAACACTGCCATTTTATTTTATTTTATTTCACTTTATTTATTAAAAATGACCAGAGATATATGTTTCTTCATTCTGGAATTTATTCACCCAATGTTCACTTTTCACTTTTGCTCAGACACACACACACACACGCACGTGGGCACACACACACGCACACATGCACACACACATGCACATGCACACACACCTTCACACATTCACGCACACATGCACGAAAGCACAGGAAAAAACCAAGAAGTCCTGAGAGCAGACCACAGGCTGTGAGGGCACCATAATTTATATGCTAGTTCCGTGAGAGAAACAAGAAAAGACTAAAGGACTATCTGTCCCCTCCATCCTAAGAGACTACTTTGTTGAGCTCTTTCACATATATTTTTACATGGTTTACAGAGGTCGGAGTTCAAGGCCAGACGTGATCAGACAAATGGCGAGTTCCTAAAGGGTTGAGAGAGAGAGCTACTTTGATTTGCTAATGTTTCCCCCATTTTGTCTTCCTGCCTCCAACACTAAAGGGAGTTAAAGTAGTCGCACAGGAAAGACAGCCCTGCACACTTTTCTCCACCCAACACTCCCAGCCAAATATTAAGCCTACAGCTGAATGAGGGAGTCACGGACTGGCTACAGCTGGACACGAGTCTGTGTGTGCGGTGTAACTATTACATATAAAGGTAATTGACCTATTTAAATTCAATTACGGAGACGCTGAACAGAATTTAAAACGCACCACGCTCTTTCATGGCATGTATGTGTATATGTGGAACATGGGGCCAGTGAGTGTGGAAACTATACAATTTCCTATTCCTAATCGCAAAATGGCACTTATTATGGGGTGATCTCCATTAGACACTAATAACTGAAGCTTTAAAACTACTTCAAACTGTGACCACCTCCTGCCCCACTCCACATACACAAATACAGACGCACAAAGACACATACACAGAAAGAGAGGGGGAGAGACAGACAGACAGACAGAGAGGGAAGAAGGTTCCCTTTGAACGATGAAGGCAGGACAGGAAATGAGTGCATATCCTGTCTCTTTGTTCCTTTCCATCAGACAGTTTTGATGATTTCAGCAGTTTAACATTACCTCACTGCCAAGGTGTGTGTGTGTATGTGTATGTGTGTGTGTGTGTGAGAGAGAGAGAGAGAGTGCGTGTGCGTGTGTCTGCACAAATCATCACACAGGTGGGTTTTAAAAAGTCCTAAAGGTCTTCTAACAGTTTGAAAAATTGGTGTCAACAAACACGCATAGAAAAGAGTACAGGAGAGTTTTCTTCAGGGTAGGTTTTGATTTATTCTGACATTCAGGTTCAGTAATACTAAACCAAGACCTCAGGCAATTGCATTTCCAACTGTAGTCAGCATTCACTGAGAATCATCTCACATGTCAATGTTGTAAATATAGAAAAACAAAACAAAAACAAAAACAAAACCGTTTTTTTTAAGTATTAGGCTCTTTTCTCATTCAAGATCAAATTTCAAATGGAAAATACTATACTTAAAATATCCCTAAAAAAATCTGCTTTTTTTCCTTGATGAATGTAAAAAATTTACACTCCTTGATAGCCAAACATCTTTCCTTTAAGGAAATGTGTTGAAGGTATCAATTTCTTAAACAAATAAATACAAAATGGCATTTGCTGAGTTTGTTCATACATTTTTCAATGTATTCATGCTCACAAATGCAATAAATGCCAAACAATACTGATGAAACTGAATTCCGTTTTGTAGTAGCATCAGTATTTTATCCATGGCCAAGAGCTATTCCCACTTTTACCGCTAGGGGTCACTAAAGTGGTCATACAAGCTTTAGGCCACTTCACAACACCTGATGCTAATCAGCGCTGTAGTTCTGCATATCAAAACCTCTTTAAAACAAATGATTATACACAGATACATTGTATACCTATAATATGTTTCAATGCATACACACCAAAATATTTGGTACTCGACAAGACAACTTTGGAGCATTGCTTTATGTTACATTAGTGCAAAGGCAGTGGCATACCTATAGTGGAGAAAACAAAAGGTAATTTAACGAAGAAGATTGGCTAATACTACTCGAGGACACGGAAAGCGTGCGAGCGAATACGTGCCAGCGCCTCGTAAGCATCAAAGTGTTGTCATTTAATGTCACGCGATCACATTCAAATAGGTGTTTATTAAACCTTTCCGTTTAGCAGTCGTAAACTTAACAAAAAGAGAGCGGGAGAAATTAGCTCTTACTCGGTTAACTGCGTTAAATGAGAGACAGGGGATTTATGACAAATGAAATATAAAGGTAATAGCCACGGAAGCCAACAGCTAAAAAATATACCTCCAAAAAAAAAAAAAAAAAAAAGACCAGCCAATTCCTTCAGACCAGGAATTTCTGTTAATGGAGCAGCACTATAAAACTGAACCAAAAACCAACAACAAAAAGGGAAATTAAGAATGACTATCAGGTTCATAAATGGGGATGGGCGAATTAGCACATAGCGCATACGGCTTCACAGACATCTCATTCGTGAAGTGGGACAGCACTAACTCTTGCTGGTAAAACTCAGGATGAGAGTAACAATGAATGTGCGGCTCATGGCTGCTTTAAGGACAGGGTGGAGCAGATATAGTCTGATTAGAACTTGGCCCACTGTCTGGATTGCCATTGTCTTCGGAGGGAGAGAGGGCTCTCTCCTCCAGGCTGCCTTCCGACACTGACTCAGCGCGCTGAGGTTCTGAGGGGGCCGGCTCCATCTCTGGATTTGGATGTGGATGGAGATTTGCGGTTGTAGCCTGGTTCTGATTGGCCTGTTGGGGCGGGGGAGGCTGAGGTGGATCCTGGGCTGGCCCCGCTGCTGTACCGGACTGGGCCTGGCCTTTTAGCTGACTGTGGCATAGAGGACAAGTCTCCTGCACATAGAGCCACTTCTTCAGGCAGCCTGCGTGGAAGAAGTGGCCACAGGGTGTGATGACGGCCGATGTCATATCCTGTGAAAAGAGGAAGAGGCAGCAGGACTTAGAACTGGATCCATATGAATGGGTATTTCGTCAAATGACGCTGGGATTTCTACACTGTACACAATGAAAAGTTAGGTCAGTTTAAAACTCTAAGGCAACTTGTATTGCGGGGTTTTTTTTTATTATTAAACTCAACTCAACTATTTGTGTTTGCAGACCCAAAGGTTGAGTTTACATATAAAAGTTGCAAAGTGCTTTTAAAATTTTAAATTAATCTGACTTCACATTCCAGTACTGTCTATGCAATGATCTCAGCTAATTACAAGAAGAAACTTGAACTTGATTTGTACTAACGATCATTCATACAAATGATATTAACTTATATAGTTAGCATTGTATATACCTCTTTAAACAGTGCATCATTACTGACTTTCATGAACATACAAATACACAATGCCTGTATATTCACACACGTGCACACACACGCACACAAATGACAGGCAGAGATACACACACACACACACACACACACACACCTGGTAGCAGATGGCACAGATGTCATTGTGTTGTTGTAGTTGCTGGTCAGAAGCCACTGGTAGGCTCTTGATCTTGTTCACAGCGTCTCTACGCAGAAGGAAGCTCTGCCAGCCAAGCTGGGCACGCAGCCACACGTTGTAGTAGGAGTGAACCAACACGATGGTGGATCCCATCACCGTCCACTCGCCGAACACCGTCTCCGACACGCCGTACGCCACCACACACAGCGCCACCAGGAACTCCAGCAGTCGGTACGTGCCGTTTACACAGTAAATCACGTCGTCCATGTTCTCGACCGGAGCCTTCCGGAACTCCTCAAACATGAAGAGCACGTAGATGAGAAGAGTTCCCAAAACCTAGGAGGTCAGGGGAAAAAAAAAACAGACAAAATGAGAGAAGAAAAAGAAAAGGCACGAGGAAGTGTGTAAAAACCAAGTTTTGAAACAGCATGTGAACCTAACAACATTTTCATCCTTCCATCAAAAACTTTGTGTGGGACACTAGAAAATAGGGGTGTGCAAAAATATAGCGTTTCGACGAATCGATCTGTAATATTTATGGATCGATATTTTAGGTTAATATGCATTTTCCCCGGTTTTCTAGGTTTGTTCCAGCAATGGTTAAACATAGCCAGAGAATTATATAGACGCTCTGACATAGCCTAACTGTCACATTGTAGGCAATTACTGTTGCTCTCTAGTTTAACTTTTAACGTTTAACGATCTGCGAGCGGATAGGGAAAACCTATAGACTATATCACACATTGCCAGAGTTTACGCTAGACATCCGGCCATAGAACAACTATGTTTTAAATAGGCATATAATAGCCTACATTTAAACAGCAATAAAACACAAACTCTATGCTCCAACAAATGTATTTTACTAAAAGTGGTCAGCACGAATGAACTCTTTGCAACTCTTTGCAAATTTTGCGACTTGAACATACAGAGGCTACAACAATAAAATAAAACAAATAGCTTTGCTATTGTTAATTAAATAAAGACATTAGCCTACATTAAATGTATGTCTCTTTGTAGTCCAAGTCGGTCAAATTAAATAACTCAAAAACAGACTAAATGAAGAAGCAATTGGTCTAAAATAAAATAATAGTCTGGTCGATCCGAATTCCGAAACCGCGTTTGCCAAATTCTCGCTTAGGCCTATTTGCGGCTCGACATCATTGCACCATCACTTGCTTAGAAAAAAAGAAAGAAAGAAAAAAACTGACCGAGGAATGTCTGCTTTGACATTTCGGAGCTGTGCTACTACACGGAGTCGAGCCAAAGCGCTGGGCTATGGAGTGCGCGCGGGGCGGCGCGCTACAGGCGTTTGATCTCGCGCAACGCTTAATCACATGACCAAACACTCAGTGAATCTCTCTTTGTAGTAACAGCGGAGGCAAAGTTTATATTTAAGTTGTTGTTTATATATTAGTTTAATTACGAACTCTAATGTATGTTTTGGAACATATCTTTAAATCCTGATGAAACATGGCATGTGACTCTTAGTCTTTTTTTGTGCTATGAAAGCAGGGTGCAAATTACGGAGGGGATTTGAGGGGTCTCACTCACTCATTATCTAAGCCGCTTATCCTGATTAGGGTCGCGGGGGGTGCTGGAGCCTATCCCGCGCATAGGGCGAAAGGCGGCAAACCACCCTGGACAGGTCGCCAGTGCATCGCAGGGCAGACACACAGACAAACACACTCACACACACATTCATACCTAAGGGCAATTTAGTGTCTCCAATTCACCTAACCTGCATGTCTTTGGACTGTGGGAGGAAACCGGAGCTCCCGGAGGAAACTAGCAGAGAACATGCAAACTCCACACAGAAAGGACCCTGACCTTCAAACCCGAGACCTTCTTGCTGTGAGGCGACAACGCTACCCACTGCACCACCGTGCCGCCTCGATTTGAGGGGTCTGACCCCCCTAATCAAGACTTGGACACCCCCAAAGGAGGTAAAAACAACAGTTTGGGGTGAAGGGGGGGGGGGGGTCGACACATTTATATATCCTATGGTATATAGAACAGGAGAAAAAGTTGAAGCCCCCCATTGTCATTGTATAATTTGCACTCTGTTTGAAAGAGACAGGTTTGTTCTGTTTTTAAGGAAGTATACTCATGTGTTCCTCAAATAAAAAGATTTTGGTATACAAGCCTTTGGCCTTTTCTTTAGTGGTTTCACAATTTGTTTCCAGTGACTTTGCATTTGTGTTCCCTTTAGAGCTTTTTAAACATCTCTCCAAATATGGAAAGCTGTTATATAGCATTTCATATCTCATTCCTGTCGAATCGATACTGAATCGAATCGGATGGAATCAAAACGTTAGCTTGTGAATCGCAGTCGAATTGAATCAGGGCATCTGTGCCAACACCCAGCCCTACTAGAAAAAAAAAAACTTCAAGGAACTGCGTGGAAACATAGAGGAAAAAAAAACTGTACTTGATTGACTTTAAAATCAAATCAAAGCTTTTAAAAGAGATAAAATGATATAGTAATGAAGAGTGTCAGATTCTCTCCCGTCCCGCTCTCAGATGTGCTATGGAGTCGCCAGACGCCAGACTTGCAGACGGCAACAGTGGAATATCAAATCAACACAAATTAACTGCTCTATATCAAATAAAGGTCCCTGACACGTGAGCCTGCATGCTGAGCGGTGCTAGTCTGGAGAGCTGAGCGTATGGGAAAGAGTTGGACGTACCTGGAGAGAAGTCAGAATGCTGGAGGAGATGATTATCAGCAGCCAGAAGTCCATATGGAAGAACTGACAGATCATGTAGGACATGTAGGCCGGGAACACCAGCAGGAACAAACATAGGCTCACTGCCCGAAAGTGCTTCCATAAACTCCTTCCATGAAAGCGAGGAGAGTCGGATCAGTAAAATATATACACAGGCAACGTCAGATGACAGCAGTGCTGGTTAACCATGAACTTGAGATTATACTGACCAAATCTGAATCATGGGGCTTAAGGTGCTATAGACAACTGTGCTGATTTCCACTAGGCTGTAGATAACTGTGCTGGGCTCTGCCAGGCTATAGGTAACTGCGCTGGGCTCTGCCTGGTTGTAGATGACTGTGCTGTGCTGTGCCTGGTTGTAGATGACTGTGCTGTGCTGTGCTGTGCCTGGTTGTAGATGACTGTGCTGTGCTGTGCCTGGTTGTAGATGACTGTGCTGCGCTGTGCCTGGTTGTAGATGACTGTGCTGTGCTGTGCCTGGTTGTAGATGGCTGGGCTGTGCTGTGCTGTGCCTGGTTGTAGATGACTGTGCTGTGCTGTGCCTGGCTGTAGATGACTGTGCTGTGCTGTGCCTGGTTGTAGATGACTGTGCTGTGCTGTGCCTGGCTGTAGATGACTGTGCTGCGCTGTGCCTGGTTCTAGATGACTGTGCTGTGCTGTGCTGTGCCTGGCTGTAGATGACTGTGCTGTGCTGTGCCTGGTTGTAGATGACTGTGCTGTGCTGTGCTGTGCCTGGTTGTAGATGACTGTGCTGTGCTGTGCCTGGTTGTAGATGACTGTGCTGTGCTGTGCCTGGCTATAGTTGACTGTGCTATGTTCTTACTTGTCCCTGGAGGCCCCCAGTGCCAGCACTATGGGGTCAGCAATCTCCAGCATGGACTGCAGGATGGAGGCCACCACGATGAAGAGGATGATGCTGAGGAGGAAGGCCCTGTGGATGACCTGTAGCTCTATCAGCCCTGTTTGAACAGCTAGGATCAGTAGAGTGATTCCCTCAGTCATGCCCCTGTGTGTGTGTGTGTGTGTGTGTGAGAGAGAGTGAGAGAGTGAGAGAGAGAGAGAGTGAGAGAGAGGGAGAGAGAGAATACCGCTTACTAAAGTTCACAGACACGAGAAGACGCACTAACCAAGCTGAGGACAGGGATGGCTATACCTGTGCATGGTGTTATCATTCATAAACGCTCGGTAGCCCTGCAGGTAGAACTTGCAGAGAGTGAGCACGCCCAGGGCCACGAAGGACACAGTGAAGACTAGGCCCAGCAGAGAGTATGGAGTACTACAGCATTCAGCAACACTACACACACACACACACACACACACACACAGAGAAGCAGAGCAGAGTGTCACTCATTCAGATGCTGGTCCTTAATTATATAAATAACCATATAAGAACAATATAACGCAGTTTAATGTTAAAATATTTATTTTAAAAATATATATTCTTCATTATGTCTTACTCTGATGATCATTACTCCTAGCAAGATCTACACCCCTACAAAAATGAAAAAAAAAACCCCAAACATTCTGCACAATGAGAAATACACGTTTATAATTATTCTGTAAAATGCTATAAGAGACAGAGGATTCTCTCTCTCTCTCTCTCGCTCTCTCTCTCTCTCTCTCTCTCTCTCACTCACACACACACACACCTGGTGAGGAACAAGAAGAGCAGTCTTTCTCTGGAAGTGGGCTGGTCTCGAGTGCTGAAATATGTGTAGATTTGCAGAGCAAACAGAACCAGCCAGAAACACATGAAGAGCACAGGAAGAACCAGCTGATTCCACAGAGACATACCCAAGGCAAGAAGCCCATACACCTCCACCACCTACCGTAACCCAGAGAGTCAAACAAAAAAAAAATATATGTATTTATAAACGGTTGGGTTAAGAGACTGAATAGACAAGAAACTGCTATGGACTGTGTTCACTAACCTGGGCGAGTTCCCGGTAAGCTGTCTTAGCCAAGTTAAAGGGCACCAGCAAGTTAGAAGCCAAAAAGTAGAGCACCTCCAGGCCAGTGAAGATCATAGCAAAACGATTCACAAACACAATGGTCTCCAGTGGAACCAGACACAGCCTGGCCACTAGAGGGAGCAAGTGAGCTGAGAAGAGCCAGATTTGTTTTGTCTGCATCACACAGGAGCACAGGGTACATACAACCAACTGGCCTGAGAATATCATCACACACACACAGAGAGAGAGGGAGAGGGAGAGAGAGAGTAAGTTATTATGAGTTTGAAAACTGAAGATAGTTCATATGTGCTGAAAATTGCTTTAAAGTAAGCTAAGCAATAAACAAATTTTCCTCATGAAATTAATAAATGACGGAAAACAAAGTTATATGTCTCTGTAAAGATTACCCCTGAACAGTACAGTCTTCCCATAGCCCTAACAGACACTAATTAACGCATCACACCCGGTGCAAGCTTTGTTAGTGCCCAGACATCTCAGAAACATAACTGATGCAGGAGGCAGAACTACAGATCTCACGTTACACAAAGAACCCTGCAGTTTGCAGTTTGACTCTAATTCAGCATCCCCATCCTCAGAGAGAGGTAAGGGGCGGAGACTTTATCCTTTAGGTTTAAGAATTCTAGAAGTTTCTCAAAAAAGTGCTGATGGTAGTAAGCATAAAAAGCCCTGTCTCCTCTTGTTTTTTGAGGAGTGAGCTGAGCAGGAGAACACGCATTTAAAGGAGCAGATGCTGACTATGGCTCTGACACACTTCTGACAGTAACTCCTCTGTTTCTGTCATCCAAACTTTAGGGAGAATTCAAGCATAACCGCTGCATGTAATTTCAACCCTCCGGTTTGGTGGAGGAAAAAAAAAAAAAAAAGAAGGAGAGAGAAGCTTAATGGGAGATATTCTGAGATGGAAGTCACTGAGAGAATCCATCGCAAATATTAATCTCTGAGATACAGCTAGTTTAAAACGAGACAAAGGATTAGAGGTTAAGGGGATACTGAATTGTTTAGGTTTTATGAGATGTACTGAGTAATACAGGAGGTAAAAGAAACGGGAACTCACAGATGAGGGCCGTGGTGAAACGGTTCATGGACAGAGGCTCCAGGTACAGCGGTCCCTCGTAACCAGATTCCAGCTCACTACGGACATAGTCCCTGAAACGGAGAGCCCCACACGAGCCTTCATACACACATACATACACACACACCTCAAAACACTGCTGAGACAAAACCACACAATGAACCCTCTGCTACAGTCATGTTCTCTTACAAAAATAATGGGAAATTAGCATTATGATATTGTACGCTATAATATCACTGTTTGTCTTGTAGAGGATTCGGCTGGATTTTTACATTTGAAAATGTGCACAAAATTCTCTTGTGAGCTTAACTTTAATTTAACTTTCAGTTCGTAGTCGTACATTCATGTTAAATGCATTTGAGAGATGGAAACTGAACCCAAAAAAAAGTTTAAAAATCATTTATTGTCACCCCCTTAGAAACTGGCATATCCAAGCCGTCCTTACTATGCTAACTTCTGATGCCTAACATGACAATTTTGTCACTTTTTTTTTTTCAATTTTATGACAGCAGGTTCAAGAAAAGTGTTATTAAAATAGCAACAAAACACACAGACACTCACACACAGACACAAACACAGACACACACACACACACTCACACCGCTCTGCAGATCTTGCAGAGGCCTGATCTGTGTTACACTGCTGTTGTACCAGGGCTGATAAGTTATGAGGCTGTGGTAATGGCTTTGATACACTTGGCCGACCTTAATTGGAGTGTTCAGGGCAATGGCAGAGACACATATTAGAGTGAGACAGGCTGTAAAAACTCTCTCTTAATCTGCCACTAAACAGCCACCTGTCACAGCCGCAAAACCCACACTATAATCACTCGGGAGAAGGTTTTATTAAAACCCCTCTGTCTAAGTCACCTCAGAGTCTCTCAGTCTCCCAGATGATTCAATTCACGTTAAAAACGCGTATATAAAAAACCAACTGTGGATAGTTATATAAACATATGACCGAGTCCAAATTTCTTTCAGTGCCCTTTATAAAGTGGTTTTTATCTCCTCTGTGGTGTTTTGTTTGAGTGATGTGGAGTCTAATGAGTGTAACTTTGACTCCTGCTCCCACCTTGAAATCTGATGTCCAGCAAACAGCAGCAGAGCGGTTAGGACGTACAGGTAGAGCTGGACCAGGTGTTGCCGCGGCAAAGTCAACAGGACCAGACTGAGGATGTAGCCTACAAAGCATACAGAGAGAGAGAGAGAGAGAGAGAGAGAGAGAGAGCGCGAGAGAGAGAGAGAGAGAGAGAGAGAGAGAGAGAGAGCAAGAGAGAGAGAGAGAGAATTCAGGCCCCTTGACAGTGAGGAAACCTCATTTGTCAGACTAACAGAAGATGGACACTTTAGAACGATGCCACCTCAGTCAATCTGCAGCAGCACAAGACAGTCAGCCTGTGACACTGTGAGAACTAAACTCTGGCTAGACACAAGGGACGTCTGAAGAGAAACATGGAAACAGAGTATGACAGACGACAACGGGAGAAAAGAGAAAAAAAGGGGCCAGTCGGAATGGCAATCTTGATGTGATCTGTGAAACCACGGCGAGAGAGAGAGACAGCACACCGTGAATCAGAAAACCAAACGATTCAGTCAAAAAAGGAAGAAAGAAGAAAGAAAAGAGAGGTTAAAGCGACATGCCGTAAGAAAGAAAAGTACTCTCAGCACACAGAAAGAAAGAATAAGAAAAACTGGGATGAAGAACGGCTGATCTGTGTGCTACTGGCCATTGAACTGACGTGGTTTACAATGACGCGACAGACAAAAGGAACATAATCTGAGTCTAATTACTCTCTCATCGTCAGCCATACAGTTCAAAGACTGGTAAATGGCATCTGCTCTTTATCAAGGACTAATTACCACACGAGCCCCACCCTGGGACACATTCTAATGAGAACCACAGTAGAAAGTCTGAGTCTATCTAAGAATGGGACTATCTTTAACTATTCAAAAATATCAAACAAAGGCTGGTGTCCAACAGGCATTCAGGTTTTTTTCCAGCTCCTTATTCAGTAAAGTAAATGGGTATGTAGGCTTGCTAAACATGTTACATTCAGGAGTGTGTGTGTGTGTGTGTGTGTGTGTGAGAGAGAGAGAAAGAGAGAGATAGGTTCTTACACCATTGTGTGGACAAAATGTCCCCATGAAGACACCATCACCTGACAACTGGGGACCAAGAAGGGGCATTTGCTGAGCTTCATTTGGGAAAACTATTTTTTAAAAGACATACAATTAAATTTAAGAAGTCACAATATTATGGTCAGGTTATTAATCTTTAGTTACTGTAAAATGGTAGTCAGTGGAAAGTCCCAACTAGAAAACTAAGACGTGTGCGTGCGCGCGCGTGCGTTTGTGTGTGTGTCCACATATCAGGACTCTCACAGGAAGATAAAGGAGATTAAGGCTTTTCAGGGCATGGATTAAGTCTTCATTATTACACTGTGATGTCTACCTGCTCTCGCAGATTACATAATCACGCTGGGCTTTATCTGTGTGACACTGCACAACTTCCCTACCTTCCACTCTACATCCACACACAGTGTATTAATTACCATTAACACACACACACACACACACACACACTTATACAGACACAGAGTGGAAGAGACAGAGAGATAGAGGGGGAGTAACAGAATAAGCAGACTAAAGAATAACTCTAATAAAACAGGAGTCGGTAAGAGGCAGATGAGCCTGTGCAGATGTGTGTACAGCAGCCATGACTAAAACCTTACGTAACCCAAACAGTAATACTGTTAAACATCCGCAACACTGACAAACGTCATACAGTGAGCAAATTCAAGAGTCTCTGCTTGTAGTCGCTGACAAGAAAACCTCTGTTGTCCTTTCGAGCCTGTCTGAAAACAGAAGCGTGCGGAGGAGGGCTTATTGGTGCCAAACGCACTAGTAGCACTTGTCAAGGGTAAAGAGAGTGGACAGAGGACAAGATTCTGCTCCTGTTCAATTAGAAGCCTGGACGAGAAAAAGGACCAGGCCCATTATCCATAAACAGTAAGAAAAAAAAAAAAGAAATACAGAGGCCTGTAGATTTGCTGACAACGGTTATTCCTAGTCTCTACCTCTCCTCTCCTCCCTCCTCCTCCTCTGTTTCTCACTGCATTCCTCCTCTTCTAACAGCACTGCGGAGGCTACAATTTATTCCTCTCTTTTAAATGTATCATTGGGAGAGGAGAAACGCTGGCAGGTCCCTCCTCTGCCCCTCCTCTCGAACCATCGGAGGAGAAAAAAACTAAGACACGAAGTACATTGATACAAACAGCCACAATAGCTCAACGCTGCGCTAAAGGGAGGTTTTTGGCTGGGCCGGGGGCCCCTGGAAGAGCATCTCTATAAATCCTCATAGCCGTTCTGAACGTCGCGACTTGGCTTGTAGCGCGGCGTCCGAAAGAGGAAGAACCCCCGCGCTTTTATCATTTTTAGTTATTCCAAGAAGCTAAAAGATGTCAGCAAAAGTGTCACCGTTGGATTATTTCTCCTCACATGAACTGAGCTGAAAGACAAGACAGAATAACAGTGAAGAGAGAAGGCAGCATTAAAAAGGCTGCCTAACGTGTGGACATGAAAAAACATACTCAGTCTGCTAATACATGGGAAAAGAACACATATTTGTTACCAGTCCATATGTTTAACTGGAGTGTGTCGAAGCCGTTATTGAGTATGTCTCTTAGCACACTCTGTAAACACCCTGCGAATATTTACAGCCTGACTTCTTGAAAAAGACGTCGAATATTGGCCTTGCTCTTTGGAAACTGTGAAAAATGTCACATACTGTGTGACCATTTAGAAATACCCCAACCTAAATAACAACGTTAACCTTAAACCTCTGTCCACATGACCTCGTTTGTAGCATTATTCTTAACAAAATAATATTCATGAGATCATTTTAAAAATGAGAACCGAAAAAAAAAAAAAAAAAAAACGAAGCAGCCTCCCGGATGACATTAGAACCATGTCATATACTGACATTTTACTATGAAAATATGATGAATGTTGGTGTTTTTCCATATGTCACTATTTGATGTCAGTTTCTCTAAACGACATAGTTGTTTAAGGATGAGTGTTAAGCAAATACACGAGTACCCACACACAA
The DNA here is from genome assembly GCF_902362185.1 of Chanos chanos. Taxonomy (NCBI): domain Eukaryota; kingdom Metazoa; phylum Chordata; class Actinopteri; order Gonorynchiformes; family Chanidae; genus Chanos; species Chanos chanos. The sequence continues at coordinate 52,793,076 of NC_044496.1, read as the reverse complement.
ACACACTTTTTCTCTCTCTCTCTCTCTCTTGCACTTAATTCAGTATTATATCTGTACAGCTCTTCAAACCAACATATATTGCTATAGAAGCAGAGCAACAGAGCACATAAACCCGTAGTGAAGAAGCCTGAACAAGTGGCAAGGAAAAACTCCCCTCATGCATAAAAGGAAGAAACTTTGAGAGGAACTAAGATTCAAAGGGGAGAGCCCATCTTCCTTTGGATGGCACAAGGTTAGAATAGAATAGTTCATCTATTTTAGGGAACAAGGGGACGGAAAGATCTAGGTGATATGAAATCCATGTTAGGACATTCATTGTGTAAGTGAAGTGAGACAGTAATAATGGATGGAGTTTATCAAGGGACATTTCAGACAGATTAAAATAGGTAGTCATCTGAAGAAGAGGGGCATTTTACAGATGAGAGAGTCAAATAACATTCTCCCTCAGAGGGTTGTCTCACATGAGAGGCAGTCACTGGAGAACACCCCCATTGTCCCCAGAAATCCAACAGTGATATCAGAGAAATCCCCCTTAGGTGGAGCCAGGTCACACAAACACACACACACACACACACACACAGAGAGTGCCAGTTCACACCAGGAAAGAGGGCCCTGGTTATAGAGAAAAATGCACTGCTCAGACACATAAACACAGAAACACACACACACACACACACACACACACACAAACTTCGAGTGGGTTCTCATTCAGGGTCATCTGTTGCTAAACAGAAATGTAAACACATACTGTAATCAAGATTTATGAAATACTACATACTGAAGTCTACATCTACTGTGTGAGAAAGAACTAACACATGGAGCACATGCACACAAACACACTCACAGCAACAACACGCACACTCTCTCTCTCACACACACACACATAAACACATATTTGGTCTTTGCCCTAGCCCCATTCCAAACAAAAACAGCCCTATGTGTGTGAATAAGCCATGAGCCATGGTTGTGTGAATGGGACCCAAATGAATGTGGATGAATGCCATGCTCCACTGAGCCCTTTTAAAGTTCAGGACAGCAGCCTGTTTGGGAAAGTAAGCACCCAGCCTGACGGGCCAACGGTGCACGCAGTCAGCAGGAAAACTGGATAAACAAAAACTTTCACCATGCTCTAGTCAGAGATAGAGAGAGAGAGATAGAGAGAGAGCGAGCAAAATGATGTCCTGCGCTACAAAATGATGTCCTGACATGATCTGGATTATAGAATAAAAGACAGCAAATGCAAACTCAGGCGTTAAGTTCAATTTCAACTCATCGGAAAACGAAGAAATTAGACAAGACAAATATAAACACACACACACACACACACACACATACACACACACACACACACATAAACACACCAACATAACCGAAGCTCTGAACAGGGTCAGAGTAAGAGCCACACAACACAAACTCACAGGTCCAACACGTCTGAAATTTTTATCACAGAGACCGTGGGACGTACCACTTACCCACATAGTGCAGGTAAAGGGCCAGGTACTTGTACTGGAAAAGAGGATTGTTGTTGAGGCTGCTCCTTTGGATCTTCTGGAAAAAGGAGCTGACGTCCCAGCGGTACAACACCTCCAGAAGCATGATGCTGGGTATCCTCAGTCCCACATTAAGTATCGACTCAACCCGCTCCTTAACGGCCATGACCTCTGCCTGACCACACCACGCAAAACCACAACTACAGCACCAAAAGACATACACAATACACACAGTTAGAGAAAAATTGGGATTAAGAGTTTGGCAAACTATTGGATTCATTAATAAGGTTAAACGTGCAAAATGAAGGCTGGGTTTCAGACTCTGAGAGAAGCAGTGTCTGATGAAAGTCTTAGAGTTCTTAAGATGTCTGATGTACTATGATAAAAAACAACACTCATTGTAACATTGTTATGACATTATTATTCAGTAACCATAGTGAGACTAACCCTATCCTATCACTCACAATCTAGGTGTTCACACTGAAAATAAAATCTCTGATTACTACTCAAGGTTTTGTTCATGTCATAATTTCATTCAAGCACCATTTAATGAAATCATTAAACTGCATTTCAGTCATTGGCTGTTACTCTACGGTGAACACAGTGAATTTTAGGGACAGCAACTATTACTTTAAAACAACGGATATTGCATTATACATTAGGTGACTGAAAATAAATCTATCTTTCATCGTTTTGTTTTTAACAAGGGTAAGCACAAGAATAGGACAAATTTGAAGTAAATTACTTGTCGGCCAATATTATTACATTTAGAACGTATTGTGAGTTCCGGAAATATTACTGAAGACCTGACCACAAAATGTAGGGGGAAATGAAGCATAGCTTATAAGTCGTATTCCAATAAACAAAACAAATAACCACAGAATACTTCCCAAGGTTTCCCTTTTTTTAAGAGCGAAGGAGAACACTACGTAATGACAAATAATTTCACATATGGACAGCGTGTTATTTCCAGTTTTCACACAACCAGTGTGGTTGGCAATTGTTAAGTTGTAACAACTATTTCATTTCCTGTTATGAGGCTGCACACGAGACCAATTCAGCGCCGTCAGTCAGATGCGATGAACTACAGTAACCTCGCGCTTATTGAAAATTCACTGTGTGCAGCTGGCCAATCGCAAGGACAATCCGGTAATCGAGAATAAGCCTGTTGCAGTATTTTCAAACTGAGCAATTCTGGACGGAAAACTGTTCAGCTCAGAATGAAAACGGCATACCTACAACAACGTAAATATGTATTTAGTGTTCTAAGCAATAGGCTATATTTATAACGGCACACGAGATTACCACTGATGCATGTATACGCAGCTCTGATTTTCCATAGCTGAGTTTTACACAGTTCCAACATATGAACGGGCAGTTCATATATGCACTGTGACTTGATGTAGTTGGTGTCTTGCGTAAATGAATAAATAAAACGGTAAATTGCTATTTACTGAGCGCAGACATGCGTCCACTCCGGGGATTCTGGAAATGAACTATAGTGACCCGGCGGATGGCTAGCAAGTCAGATAGCACATGATCTTAAACACTGACATGTTTGCAGCCCCGGCTGAACTGATCAACCCCAATTTGCAAAGCAAAAATAGCCCACTTACATTGATTGAACTATGTCAAGTCCTCTCGATTAAGATTCACGACGCTTCGCCGGTCGGACGTCTACCATGTTGACTGACTGAGTCCCGTGTGACGATCTGAAGAAGGACGGCATTCCTACTATGAAGACGCGGAATCGGGACAAGTATCACATCATCCCGCAGCCATTACAGATAGCCACGGTGATCGAAACTGAGCATGTGCGCCGCTGCGAGGGGATTACAGTGAGAGCGCAGGAGCATCATGAGTTGGTCTCTCTCTCTCTCTCTCTCACACACACACACACACACACAGGAACACGGGAGCGTATGTTATGGGAAGGATGGAACTGAGCGTTTATTTGGACATTCTAAAGGAACAGTTTTTAATTCAGCCTGCTTAACATAGCGTTACCAACACATATGGCCTTTTTGTGTTAAGAGGAAATTGTTTACAGGTCTGGTAGCTATTACTGATGGTCTCATGGCAATACTACTTGATGTTAGTGGTTGAACTGTTGTAAGTTCCCCTGCAATGGGGCACGTGAATACAAATGCTGAATCAAACACTGGGATTAGTTCCTCAAAAATGGAAACCACAGAAAATAACAGGGGTTAGCAAGTCCCAAATACCATACCATACATTCAGTGCCTGACTTCAGAACAAAGATAGTCTTTTCTATATCCTGTGTTCTGAACAGACTTTTATGTGTGTTATGTGTATAGATCTGAAATACTCTCAAATTGAATCAGCTGGCACTGAGCGAAGGATTTAAATGAGGTGGGATCCCATATGAGCATAAACACTATTTCGTGTGTATGATTACCAGTCATGTATAGCTGGGGATACTACAGATGCTATACTGGTGATTGACGTCTTTATGGAAGAGGTCTCGGGTTATGTCTCCATTGTAAATAAACATAGTGCACTCCGTGTTGGTATGAAAAATGGGTCACATATAGACTGTACAGAATGTTAATACAGACTCCATAAACAGTTCTCCATACAAACTGCCACAAAATGAGTAAACCAACAAGCATGTTAGGAAAAGACAGATACAATTCATGTGGAAAACAACTGATATTTCTTGACGTATTTCTGGTAACCATAATATCCCTTTCTCTTTTTTCAACAAATACCCTTGGAGATAGTTCGCCAGGTTTGTGGACCTGTACAACTAGCACATGAAACACTAACATATTCAAGGGACAGTGTTTTCTTTGTCTACATATGTTTATATCTCATTCTCAATAACTCTGAGGGAATGACTTCCAATTTAGATTCAGAGGAGATACAATTTTCTTCTTCTTCTTCTTCTTCTTCTTCTTCTTCTTCTTCTTCTTCCTATAAGGTGACAGGCTTGAAAAATGAACTAATTGTCTGTACAGTTCAGAGCTGTTATGTGTGTGGTTGCACATGCAGATACATTCTGTATTTGCAACAGTTTTGTGCAAGTATACATGCAGACATGCATGCGCGCACACACACACACACACACACACACACACATTCACTAATTTAGAGACATGATGCAAGCCTGTGCAAGGTTCCCTACAGTTCAAGGCTACTCAGCAGTTCAGCGGTGAAGAGTGGTGAGAAATGAATTCGATTACAGGCAGTCTTTCATGCCAGTTTATATCAAATCTGTTTACATTACAGTATTAGGTTGAACACTGAGCTTTGTGCAGCAAGGTGAGCCTAGAAATAAATCATAAACCATACTGTTGTCATCTGATAAACAAACAAAAAATGACCACAAAAATTTGCCAAGAACACATAAACAAGTGAATAAAACATGCTTCATCATACTTCTGATTTAATTTTAGGTGTAGCATTAGGTTAAGTGCACTGTCATGCAGTGTTTCTCAACTCCTGGCCTGGGGATACACTAGACTGTACATGTAAGTTTATGTCTAGCACCAGTATGTCTTGTCCAAGAGGCCAGTTGCTAAGTAACTAATCAGAGGCTGTGGTAGTACTGGGCAAGAGCAAATATGTGCTATCTCGTAAGGTCCCCAGTGCTGGAGTTGACAAACACTGTTCTAATTAATCTGTAAGACTAATGAATGAAAAGACAGTTGATATTATACTTGAACTCACACAATTTTCCTATGTTGTGCAACAAATCATCAGTCAAATCATATGAAGGCAATTTCTTATCATTTCATTATTCAAAGCAATCATTCAAAACAAAGCTTGCCTCAGACAAATGCAGGGATATCAAAGTTCCGTCGAGTGACACCACTTGAAACCAGAGGGGTAGCATTTTAGTTTGCCATACATTGTGTCGTTAATGTAATCCTCAGGTTTGTGTGATCTGCAGTGTGAAAAATAATATTGATAATTAATGTAATGCTGATTTAAAGTTGTAATAGATCTATTGACAGTCTATATGGTGGTATATTAAATATATGTACACATGCAAATTAAACCAGCAGTTAGATAGGTAGACAGACAGACAGGCAGACAGATAGACAGACAGATAGATAGACAGATAGATAATATTTCAAGTGCTTTATTGACTTTTAATGGTAAAAATATCATATTTGATATGACACATAAATAAATTATGCGTACAAAAAGTGTCAGTGTGTACAATAAATAAAATTGCCCATTTAAATAAAAATATTTACATAGAACTTATTATAAGGACTTAAACTGAATTCTAAAATGGCAACTTTTTTTAGTTTGTTTGTGCTACTCAAGACCTGTAATGTGGCCCTGAGACAGAGGTGGTTTAAATTTCTCTATCATATTTTTCTCTCTTAGTGTAAGTTGACTGCTTTACATTTGTATGCTGGTTGCTCACATGGAGGTAGCAATTTACGTCTTAGCAGGTTAAACAAAGGACATTTTGCTTGTACTGTTTTCATTGGCTTTACAACAGTGTGATAAAACATGTGGATGACTGTCTCTTTAGCAAATGAATAAGGATTTATGATCAACACTACAACAGCTCTGATTTTCAACTGTGACACTCTAGTTTTGATTTATAGCCCTCATCCACTCTGGGTTCTTTTTCTCGTTTCTCCTTCTTTTATTTCTAAAAAAAAAAGGGGGGGAAAAAAAAAGAAAAATGATATTTTATTACAAGTCATTTCGGTTAGTTCCCCAAATCTGAATCAAATATGTCTCTGAGGAGACAGTCTTGACAAACTAGGGCTTTCATTTAAATGAATCTTAACTATATCTTTCTGGTGTTTCTGATGAAAATTCAGGTGAGAAGAATTTTAAGTAATGACTCACTTATATTGGCTCCATTCACTCCATGAAGAGTTACACAGCGGATCTTTAGCCCTGACACAGAGCATAACTCCTCTTTTCACAGACAGCTGGGGGGTTTCTGTAGTATAAAGCTGAGAGAAAAAGAAAAAAGAAAAAAAATTATGTTATTGAAACTGCAGAATGGATTTATTTGAATATGCTTTCTTCCCCAACCATCAGTACTCTCCTACTCAGCTGATCTGGACTTCACTCCAGAAGCCACTAATTAAAAAAATTCCTTTATGTACCAATGATAGAACTGTTGGTTCTGCTCTAGTATCTGTATCTTCTATCATCACCTTCCTTTCAAAGACATAGAGATGTCATTGATAGAAATATTCATCACAACCTACTTTCCAAGGCTAGAGAAGAGCCAGTGGTATTGTACTGTTCATAAAAAAATAAATATATATATATATATATACACGGCCATTCATTGTTAAGGAAGCTACAGTTTCTCTCGGGGAGATGGACTAACCTTGGCACTTTTGTGTTCTGAGCTTTCACAATCACATGCTTGTTTACAGCGGATCTCTTTGACCTGGAAAGTGAGAGGGAAGTAGCTGAAGGGGGTGTTCCAGGAACGTGGGTACTTTAGCTCCAGTGTAGTCCTGCTTACCCTCTTAATGGCCACTTGGTCTGGCTTCACTGAGTGTCAAAGTCAAAACACGACATACTTCAGGATGTGGATGAATAGAACGAAAAAGGATTTTGTAGCAAGTTGTTCATCTTAATTTTATGGTAAATGTCCTCCAATGTATGTAATGAGATTTATACCAACGTGTAAACTCTATTTTCAATCAGTTACTGATGATTAAATGTGAATTAACCACAACTACACAACTGATCTTGACTGATTTTCAGCCATAACCCTCAGACAATGTTAACTGAAACATGTTATTAAAATTACCTATATCAGTGATGTAGAACTGTTTGGAGTAACTTTCCAGCAGGTGATTGCTTCTGACATGTAGAGTCAAATTTATGCTTTCCACCTCTTCAACATATGGACAGTAAGCTTTGTCCTTACAGGTGATCCTATGTCCACTGGAGTCCACAGTGCAGCTGATGTGTTCTGCTCCGTTAGAGCTGTTGGAAGAAAACCAGTTCAAATCTCTGTCTGACAACTCCTTCATATCTAAACATGTCAGCGAAAAGAACAACGATTTGAAATGTAATTGTTCTGACCCTACCGTTTGACTTGAACAACAGCTACATGTCCGGCCCTGTTCTCATCCCAAGTCCAGGAACATTGGAAGGAACCTTTGTAGTTATTAGCCAAGCAATGGATGTAGCCTTGAAAAGTAATAACAGTACCAAAAATCATCGCTCTGAGCGCTACAGAATGATAAGCTAAACTTGTATACAATGTAACTTCAAAGACACATTTGATATGATGGATCTAATGAGATGCTGTTGGCCATGGTTCATGTGGTTTACCTCCATCAGGTTTCTTCTTTATAATTTTCCTCAGAGGCCACTGTACCAGCACTAGGGTGTGATTGAGCGGGGTCCTGTTTGTGTCATAGCAGGTGTAAGTGGCCCCAAGCCTCTCCTCCACAGTAATCATTATCCTGTTGCCTCGTTCCTTCAGGTCTTCAAGATCATTTTTCCTCCATATTACTTCCTGCCCTTCAAAGGCTTCTCCACAGGAGATCGGCACCTGGACCAGACGGCCAAACCGCTTCACATCCACCTCCACCACCAGTACTGCCAGCCAAAGAGAGAGAGGCAGATAAGAGATGAGAGAGAGAGAGAGAGAGAGAGGCAGATAAGAGATGAGAGAGAGAGAGAGAGAGAGAGAGAGAGAGAGAGAGAGAGAGAGAGAGGCAGATAAGAGATGAGAGAGAGAGAGAGAGAGAGAGAGAGAGGGCCCCAGGAGCCATGTCAAGTAGCCATCAGTGGAAAAAAAAAAGAGAGAGCTGTGGTTTACACAGCCAAAGTGTAATAAATGTGAACACACACTGGTCCTAAATGATAAGTCATACAGCCTCCGTCCTACCATTTGGTTGAAGAGTCCAGTAATTCTCAGCAACCCTGACAGTTTCCACTGTCGTGTAATGGATGAAAAGTAGCACTCCAAAAGAGGAAAGGATCATCTGTTGGAATAGCACATGATGAAAGAGCCGTTTCTCTCAGTAGTGCAATTACACATTCTTCTTCTTCTTCTTTTTTTTTGTTTCTTACAGAGAGCGAATTTGAAAATGCTGTGAAAGTTTAACAAATCCAAAAAGATCTTGCATTACAGTAGTTACAGAGAGACGGGATTAAAGTGACAAGCAAACACACTCACCGTTTGCCAGAGCGAGATACGTACGTTTGTCTGAAGGTTGTACGACCATCTGAGCTTTTATACTGATGTGAAAATGTCAGTATATAGGGAAGAAATTCCCCTCCACGGAAAAGTCCACACTTTGTTCTGTAAGAGGAACTAAACCATTCTCCATCTGTCCGGTGTAGGCTGAAAATCAGAACAGTCTTCTCATCATCATTTCTCACTTCTACCGTGGTGCTAGGATAGAGACAGCTACACACCATTGGGGCTCTCCCTCTTCATTCACGCATTGAATGCTCGATATAACACAGACTATTAATTTTCAAAAAACAAAACAAAAAAAAAATTGGCACATTGTGTTCAACTGAGTTATTAATTTATTCATTTCATTTGTCGTCAACGTTCACAAAAGAAAGGAACGAAAAAAAAAATCGTTTCAGCTTTACACCAAGTTAACACTGTGAATCATGTGTGTAAATATAGGGGGGGGGGGGTAGAGAACAAATGCTATTGATCCAGCAGCGCTGTTTTTTTCTTTTTCTTTCTTTCTTTTTTTTTTTTTTTGCACCTAGCTGGTCCAAGTTCCACAGGTTTTTCCAATATGGTGACGCAAGCTAATAACATTTTTTTTTTTTTTTTGAGCTTCCCCTTTTGAACTCGGGTTACGTCATGTGTCACGCAGTGTTTTCGCGTCCTATCCAGGTATCAGCGTATCCCAAATGATCTGTATGTTAAGTTTCTTGATGAGTGAGAACTTGCATCTTACGCGATTTGTCCATTGTGACCAAAGTTCCGCAGTTCCACTGATGATGTAAGGACGAAGTAAGCAGCAAAAGTCATCCAGTGCTGTGTTTGATTTGACAAAATGAAGTTGAAAGATTCAGTTCTCCTCCATTATCTGGATTTTGACAGTGTTTACTGTTTGCTGTCGTTAAGAAATGCTAAAATATTGGTCGATTACTTCCAGCTTTTGGATGTTCACCACAAAAATACTTTGAACGGTATCATAATGATCCTCAGCGATAGCTCTGTATTTCTTTTTCTTGAGAGCTTTTGTTGTTTTGTTTTTTTTGTTTGTTTTTTAAATAATAATGAATCTTTATTTACAGGAATATTTAAAGAGGTCAATCCCCCCAAAATTGACAATGGTTTAAGTAATTAAAGCAATGATAATGATGATGATGATGATGATGATGATGATGATGATGATGATGGTGATGATGGTGACATTTTTTTTTTCTCTCCTTCAGATATTCAGTTTTTCCACTTCATGAGCCATGTGACAGACTTGAAGAAGAATGACATTATGTTGGTCTTTGATATGTTAGACTGGGATGCTAGTGGTGAAATTGGATTCGAGGAGTTTTATATGGTAGTCTGTATTCTACTCAGTTGTGAGGTAGGAGTTCAAACAAAAGAAAACTACCACAATAAAAGCTTGTACACAAACCACATTAATGAGACATGAATGGAGAAACCACCTCTCTTCACGGTCTGTCTGCACTGAGGGGGAAAAAAAAAACCCACAGTCAACACAGACTTCCCGGTTTGCTTTCTATACTCTTGTAAACAGGTTCACCTTACACTGTGATCAAGATACAAACTGGAATGTTTTTAATCACACGCACACACAATGTCAGACTAAAAACAAATAAGAGTTTCATGATGTCACTGTGCTTGCAGTACCACGTGGAGAAAAACTTCATTTTTCGACATTCTCGTCCGGTCTTCGAGCTGCTGGATGTGGACAGAGGGGGAAGTATTAGCCTGGAGGAGTTCAAGTCTTCTGGGTTTCTTTTCAACCTCAAAGAACATGCGCTGGAGAAGCTCTTTTTCGAACTCGATTACTTTGGAAATAAGGTACTAAAAGAGGGTTTCCAGTTCATGATGACATTGACTATATTAGCGAAGATCCAAGTTTTGAGCGTTCTCTTCAACTGAGACATGAATACAGCAAATTTGGATCAAAGTACAGTAAACGTTTGAGGTATTAATGTGATATGGCTTGTTCTAATAGTGACGAATTGTCCTCTTCTTACGTTCTTGATAACATATTTGGATGGCCAAAGCGTGAAAACGCAAGGTCACAGAAACACTCAGGTCCTCTCAGATGCAACAATATATCTTTAATTAAAAAAAATAATAAATAAACCAACTTAAGATCTAAAGAGACTCTGATATATGGGAAGGTAAAAAAAAATCATTCTTTTACATTAAGCATTTGATAAATGGAAATCTGACAGACAAGGTAAAGGATACTGAGGTGGTTTAATGTAGCGTAATGAACGTCAGTCTAGATCAATTAGTCTCAAATTTCTTAGAGCTCACCCTCACAAGAAAAATTACTTTCTGTCTCCAGGACCTTTGTTACAAGGAGTTTAAATTGTTCACCATGGTGTGCATTGACTTGCAAGAGGAGATTAAAAATAAGAGGAGAGAACAGAGGAACATGTCTCTGAAAGTCAGACTAAATGAATGGAACAGATCTACCAGTGGCTGATCCTCCTGTCACTCAAACACACGAGACACAATATGAAAAATAATAAAATGATTTTTTTTTTTAAACTGAGCAAATCTTTTGAGTCTGTCTCATTAAACAGAAATGATATGACTGTTGGTCTGAATATGAAAATATTTTTGAAACAGAGCTTTTCAATCAGTATATTATGTGTATGTGTGTGTGTGTGTGTGTGTGTTTGAGAGAGAGGTGTTGTTTAGTTTGTGTTAGATTCAAAAGCTGTACGTCAGAAAACTGTTTTTTTTTTTCGCACGTTCAGGAAACAACCTTTGACAATCTTTCTGCCCCACTCACCATAAACATTTGGTCTGGTTATTGAAACTTAACAGAAGGTTTCTTCAGTTCCTGAATGGCACTCTCTACCTCTAGTGGAAAGTTCTATATGTTTCTATATGACTCTTTGCAAACAAATCCGTTCTGTGAGCTTTTTTTCACTAATGCATTAGTGAGGCGACGATTCCCAGAGTAAACAAGCCCTAGGTAAACATTTGCGTAATCAAACCGTTCACCTGCCCCATAATTTACTAAGGATTTAAGTTACACCATGTAAACTATAAAAAAAAAGGTTTTAAAACATCTCAGAAAGATGCATAGACACACATAACGTAAAGACAAATTAAAATCAGTTTGAGAATAGAGTTCAAATTTAAGACCGTCTGAATCCGGCAGTGATCTAGAATTGGACGGTATTGGGTTTAATCTGAGTGTAACACACAGACTCATAAACTGCAGTGCAATGAAGTGCTGACATATTGGAAATTGATTATAGCACTCAACAAATCCAAGTCACATCAAATCCATCTAGAAACTCACAGCCTTGAAATGTTAATCAATTCCATGGAGAAGGCAAAACTCAGGCCCAAGCTGTCTACACACTGACAAAACGTAGCGTTTCTTTCTTCTTCTTCTTTTTTAAGACATTGTAAAATAGAGCAGAAGACAGCAGTTGGTACTGAATAAAGATATTTATTCCAAAAAACTGCATTTGGTACTCTGTTTAAAAAAAAAACAAAAAACAAAAAAAAAGACAGAACAAAACAAACAAAACACAAGAGGAAAAACGGATGTTTCAAGCGTCACAAAACCACTGGTAGTTCCTCTTTGCTGTTGTGACTGTCATTGTAGAGAATGAATAATATATGACACTCACATGTTGTGGATGTGAGGGCTCTGAAAGTTCAGCAGGTTTCTGGAACCTTCACCTACATTTCTCCCACGAATCGCAAGGAGTATTAAATCCATGTCGTTGTTTCTCAAAAGAATAGAAAGTATGAAGAGCAGATGTAAATACACATGTAGAAAAGTATTTACTCCTGTTGTTTAAGTATTCCTGTCTTGGTCCATTGCACGCCACTCTGTGTGTCCTTTCTCTCCCTGTCAAAATGTGCTTGACTGGTTGTCTATATATATGTGTGTGTGTGTGTGTCTCTGTGTGAACACTGTCCCTTCTAAGAGGGTAAACGGGTCTCTGAACTGTTCTAGTTCTACTGAGCCACTGAACTAGGCTTGTTAGTCCAGTAAGTCTGTGCTTGTGCCTATACTCCCAGCTGAACCCGCATACCGTGTTGTTTTTTTTCCCCCCCAGAGAGTGAGAAAACTGTTCTCAGGATCAGAGTCAATGCGAACCAGCTCTGGCTCTAACTCTCCGCGGGAGGGCTGGGCTCCTGTGCTGTTGTCGGGGGCTGGCTCACAATCACCTGCACCACGTAGTCTCTGGGAATCCTAAGCTCCTGAAGGGTCATCCGGTCTCCCAGGGGTCGTCCGGAGAAGAACCAGCGTTGGCTGGCCACGGCGAGTCCTTCCTCGTCCTGCAGGCGCCGTTTCATGTGGCAGACGGAATCGGTGCTGCGCACGGTCAGACGCAAGTCCCGTCCGGTGGACAGACGCAGTCGCAGCTGGCACTCCTGCCCTGGGTCGGCTGGTGGCTCTGGGAGCTCCTGGGCATCGGGGTCTCCGCCCCGTTCCTCTATCATGTTAACGGGCTGGGACAGGCAGTAGACAGGGAGCTGGTAACGGTTGCCCAGCTCGTCGTAGCACTCCGACAGGGCTCCTGAGAAAACAACAGGCACAACTCAGTACACTGTCAGACAGTGGATATTCCAAAGAACAGAATTTGAGAATACGCTGTAAAGATAGGGAGATTGAGGACACAGGTAATACGGGCAACATTCAGATATACCTGCCAAAAAACCTTTACCAAGCTTAGGAGCTGGCCGATACTTATATGATCCAAATCCACGGAGAGACATGCACTTAACGGCACGAACGTTCAAAGTTTCAAAGACCCCAATTTTTTGAGGACATTAAATGAAAGTTTCATGATGAAACAGCATTTTGAGAAAGTGAGTGCAGTCAAATAGATCACTGGTTCTCAGTCCTGCTCCTGGGGACCCCTGCTCTACCTACCTGACTGAACTCATCAGCAGCACTTTTGATTGGCTGAGCACACCTGATTTAGTCAAGAGCATGTTAATCACACTAATCAGGCATATGCGGAGCAAGGATGAATAGAAGATATGCAGAGCAGGGGTCCCACAGGAGCAGGATTGAGAAACACTGAACTAGATGACCATATAAGACTGTGTCTAATGAACTGAGATGGAAGACAGGGAAATAGAGGAGTTTCAATTTGACTGTTTTATTCTACGGCAAAGACATCCAGTTTCACTGTGTGAGTGAGCAATAAAAACACAACCAATACATGCTTATCAGTTAAAATGATTTTACAAGACATGTTAGTAAATGTAGAAAAAGGTTAGAGAGAGAGAGAGAGAGAGAGAGAGAGAGAGAGAGAGAGAGAGAGAGAAGAGATGGAGGAACTGAATGAAGTTTCAAGTTTATTTGTGTAGCGCTTTTTGCACTCAAAAGTCTCTCAAAGCAGCTTTACAGCAATCAGTGCCTAAACCCCCAGTGAGCGAGCCCAAGGCGACAGTGGCACGGAAAAACTCCCTAATGAAGCAAATAGGAGGAAGAAACCTTGGGAGGAACCAAGACTCAGCAGGGGGAGCCCATCCTCCTCTGGTCAACACAAAATTGGCCTCCTCTGGCCAGGACATCATGACAAAAAGAAGTCATAAGATGACATGAGTAGAGACAGAGCAATACTTATCACAGACTATAGCCACCTTAGACCAAATTTAGTGTGAAAAAGGAAGAGTGACTTGACCTTTACTCAGTCACATTGTTAAAATATAACTGTTCTGTGTTTTGCTGTAAATAAAGACTCACAAGACATGAGTAACGATTCTAATAATTCCTTGACATGCATAAGACCGCAAATAACATGAAACCAGATTGGAGACTTCTGTGGTCATTGTCGACTCCAGTACTGAGGGCGCCCTGTCCTGCACGTCTTTGGTTTAACTCTTCATTATCACAGTTAATTGAGCTAATCGAGGGCTTGAGGATTAATTGATCGGTAAAATCAGGTGTGTCAGTCGTGGGCTCAGAAGAGTTAAAACAAAGACATGCAGAACAGGGGGCCTTCAGGACTGGAGCTGAGAATCACTGGTCTAAATGATCAGATGCATGAACGTAATGGTATATGTCCACTAGGTGGCACTATAAGATTTAAAATCAATAGTGGGGAAATTCCCATAATTCACCATATGGAGTCACTCACACACACACACACACACACACACACACAGACACAGACACACACAGCCCTCACATTCCTTGGTTCCATCATAGAGGAAATTCACAGATTACTTAACACATAAAGCACCTAAATTTAGACAGACCAGTGACTGCATGATAAAATATATTTTTCCTTAGAAAAAAGACATATACATATACATATACAACTCAGCGGTTTTCCCCAGACAACAGTATGACAAATACCAACTAGATGAATTAAAAACAAGTGTGAATAGTAAAAGTATAATTGGAAAAAAAAAGGCGCGGGTGGGGGGGGGGGGGAGACACACACGCAGAATGGGATAGGGTTTCATGCTACACAGACATCGCTGGCAGCAAAATGTTTGCAGTGAGCGATCGCCCTACATCTGGTACTAATGATTCACCTCAAGTGTGCGAGAGAACGTCACAGGCATTCAAGAGTCACGTTACTTTTTTCTCCTCAGTAATAAAGCTGAATTACCAGATTATCTTATCATCCTATCTAAATGTTTATTTAAAAAGAAAAAAAAAAAAAGAGGAGGGGAGGGGGCATTAGAGCACTGCGTCTTCTGATGAAAGATAAAGTGATGTTCCGCTGATGTGAAAAGAGTCTGTCTGTGGATAGCCTTTCAGACCAGGGCCTGAGTGCGAGAGCAGAATATACTTCAGTGTTTTAAACGAGTCCTTTAAAACCTGCTGTGCACTCTGTGTCTGAGTGGAGACAGTATCTGATCCCACCAGGAGACAACTGCATAGATCCTTAATGGAGCCGGAGAAAGAACCGAAATGGAAGCAGGTCAATCAATAAATACATGCTAAATAATTATACCAGCAGATTTACAAGCAGAAGAAACGGTAGACGAAAAACTTGATGTCAATCCAGATATAAATATCAACCTAGATCTCGCTAACCCGGTACTGAAATTATTACAGTTTCTCTAAATACATTTTGTGAATTTCAGTAAAAGAGAAAGATTTTATTACAGTTTGGAAAGACTGTGTTTAGATGTAGAGCTTGTCTTTCCAAGCCTGTCAAATTGATTATGAGCCATGTAAGTGGGCAGGTCTTCCACTGTTGTGCCTTCACTAAGGGCACTGTGGCAGAATGACTGACAGGTGGATCAATATCTGTTGCCTTATCATAGCAAGTGAACAGCAGAGCCTGTAGGTCAGAGACACCGAGTGAAGATTTTCTATTGATTGTAAACGCAGTGGGCACCAGATCTGCAAGACTAAATCACACGCACACACACACACATATGCACATGCACACACATGGGCCCACACACACACACACACACACACACACAAAGACACATAAACGGATACAGACACAGGCACAGACACACAAAGACTGAAACATAAAAAAACCCCGCACACAAACAGATACAGGAAAACTCAGGCACGGAAAGAGAAAAGGGCAGTGAGATAGAAAGAGAGAGAGAGGAAGAAAGACAGAAAGAAAGAAAGAAAGAAAGAAAGTAGGAAAGTAAGAAAGAAAGAAAGTAAGAAAGAAAGAAAGAAAGTAAGAAAGAAAGAAAGTAAGAAAGAAAGAAAGAGAACGAGAGAAAGAAAGAAAGAAAGAGAAAGAAAGAAAGAAAGAAAGAAAGAAAGAAAGAAAGAAAGAAAACGAGTAGGCAGGCCTGTCAGGGCCTCTGCAGACTTATCTCTCTAGAGGCAACAACTCTACACAAAAGCAATCACTCCCGGCTCAAATCCTCCCCATTAAGACCAGACGCCTGAGAACAGCTGTCAAATCAGCAGCCTCTATAGACCACTGACAGAAAAGCAAATTAAAGGCCATACATCACAAAAGACAAAACCATACACTTCTTAGTCAAGCGTCAGGCCACAGTAATGCCATTTCAGTGTTGCCTCTACATCTGCCCTGGTTTTTCCCTCACTGGTTGACAGGGGCATCAGAGGCCTGTCCATTACTCCTCTCAAAAAGACAGGATTTAAACATATGTACTGCTCGACACTGTGACAGCTACTTGCCCATAACAGACATGGAGGTGTCAGTTTCAGTCAATACACTGAGTGAATTAAGTCTAGATATCTGTTAGATCAATGTGTTTCAGGTACTGCATGTACAAAGCATATCTCGAGTGTGTGTGTGTGTGTGTGTGTGTGTGTGTGTGTGTGTGTGAGAGAGAGAGAGAGAGAGAGAGTGAGAATTCCATAGAGTTGCAAGGCTCAAGGTCATGTTTTGCCTCCTTGTCCTTTTATCAGCGTGTGCTGTGTGTCTCCTTCTGTTCCTATCACCACACTGGCCCTCAGGCAAACACCTTTCCACAGCCATACAGAGAGAGAGGACATCAGGCAAATGATACACCCTGCTCATTCATAATGCATATGTGCGTGTGTGTGTGTGTGAGAGAGAGACAGAGAGAGGGAGAGAGAGAGAGAGAGAGGGTGAGAGCAAGTATGTGTGTAATATAAGTGTTTCATATGTAGGCTTGTTTTGGTTTTTGTATTACTGTAGTAATCTGCATTTGTGCGTGTTTCGGCGCACGCATGTGTGTGTGTGTGTGTATGTAGGTCAGAGTGACAATGGATAGCTGATCACCCATGCAGTTTTTACGAACAGGTGTTCTTAGTATTACGTCACTGAAACACACAAAACAGACACACAAGTCCAGTTCCACAGTGTTTTTCAATCACAAACGGTCAGATACAGCAAAGTTAAAGAGCTCAGCACAGCTAAATCAGCATGCAAAATGGACTACGTGATTCTAGCACTGGTTTGAATCAGCAAATGGTACTAGTCTGCATAATTTTTGTGATAAAGTCTTTACCTAGTTGACTAGTTAGTAGAACATTTTAACTAGTAACTAGTTGAACATCTTTTACATCTTGTTCAAAACATCTAACATGAATATGTAACATGAATGTAGTCACTTACACATAAAATGTAAAATACATACATAAAATGCCCTAACCGACAGAACTTAAACAATTAAGTCAGGAAGTCACACAGGAACAAACAGTGGGCCTAAATCTGGGTTAGCTTGCTAAATTGTTACCACAGTCTTTTCTGTCTAGCGCTTTTCTTGAGGTAGGGTATATGTGAGGAGGCATTTCGGTTTCAGAGAAGGAGGAGCGTTGCGTTGGCAGTTATTTTTAGACAGCCGTTTTTTTTGCACAATGTTGATTCACTCTTGATAAGCAACTGAGAAGATGTGACTTTCACAATTAAGCACCTTTCGAGGGGGAGCTTGTTTTAGTGATATACAAAATTAGCATAAGGAGGCACGTGTTTTCCTAAGAGGAGCAGGTCAAGCGAAACACCTCCCCATAGCTTAAGGGAGGGAGTGTATCCTCATGATAAAATAAAGACCTGGGAGGTTTATGTTAATCTGAAGTTCAAATTTCCCAGATTAAATTTACCGTTTACGTTACAAAGAGCTTGGTGACAAGACCTTTTCATATTTAGCACATCGTCAAATTGAGCAAAAAAAAGTATGCATATATATAATAAAAACAAAAAAAAAACCCTCCAAAATATCAAAAGCAGAAACAAAAGAGAAGGAAGCTGAAACAAATATCATGTCTAAATGATTCTGTGGAAAATTCACAGATGCAAATTTTGCAAGGTGCTTGTGGTAATGGAATAAACCAGAGGAAGGAAGAACGATCTTCTTAGATTACAAAGTCTTAGTTTAGAGGCGCGTACGTAGACGAGGAAGAACGACAGAAGCTAACGGCGTCAGAAATAAAGCAGAGACGAGAGGAGCAGGACGAGGATTCAGAGCGGAGAGACGATAGAGAGAGAGAGAGGACCGTACCGTGCGGAAGGGTGATGCTGGCCCCGTCGATAATGGCTTGGGCCAGTTCGTGGTCCTCGCTCTCGAAGGCGTGGGCGGCCGCTCTGAGGGCATCCCAGATCTCTTTGCGACCCTCGAAGGCAGGGGCCGTGTCCCAGAATTCGTCCCGTTTGCTGCGTAGCTGGCCATCTGTCATAGGGTAGTCACTCTTCCATTTGGGCCTATCTCTCCTCAGTGGCTGGTTTCTCCCTAAGGCGACTGGGGTGAAAGGGAGACAGGGAAAACAAGAGTCATGCAAAAAGCAGCATGTCTGCGGGGTACACAGCTCTGTGATGTATATGAGCGCAACCATATGACCAGTAAACCCGTGTTTACAGCACAACTGTAAAGCACATCCATCATCATAAAGTGTTATTAACGACATATAATCGGAACAATAACAAGAACAGTGTTCTAAATCAGTATTCTAAATAAGATTACAACATAAATATTTTTCACAGAGGCAAGGATATCACCCAGTGATGTCTTATGAGGTGTGTGTTGTAGCAGATGTGATGACAAAATATGTAACCTGAATATTATTAATTGCAACTTTCACTGTGTTAACTTGTGTTGGTGCACAATGTATGGAGCAACAATGTATGTTTTTCTCTCTCTCTCTCTCTCTTTCCCTCGCTTTCTATATGCCTGTACTCAGCCAACACACTTTTCCCTCAGAGGCCACACAGACTGACTTTAATCATAACGTTCTCACAGAGGCATCTGTCTTGCAGTACAAGTCTCAAATCACAAAACCCATCAACTGGCATCATAATCCAATCACAGGGGATCAATATAACACACGATATGGTCTAGTGAAAAGGTATATCGCCCATACACAGAACAAACAAAAAACAAACAAATCAAATCCAACATTACCAGTCCTAATACTTAACTGGTCCACTCATCCAACAGTCAGTCATTTATAAATATCTGATAACAAATCAGCGCTAAATTGGTGACTAGACTTAAGTATATTTGAAATCTTATTGCGTGTCATAAAGCAGGGGCTATGGGAACTCTCCACAAACGACCGCGAGGCCCGCTAACATACCGAGAAGAGACAATAACAGCTTCATCAAGCTCAGTTTGACAGAGAAACTTAGCTTAGGACAAATGGGAGATAATGAAACATGCATCAAACTGAGATCTCTAACTAATTGGCCTGTCTTAACTGTCAGAGACATTGTAACAATTTTGGGAGCATCCAACTCTTTCCAGTGATCTATACTCCTCTACCAAGACAAAAATTTTGATTTCAGAAATGAAGATCTACCTAAACTGCCAACCATTGGTGTCACCCACAAAAAGAGGGC
The DNA here is from genome assembly GCF_902362185.1 of Chanos chanos. Classification (NCBI taxonomy): domain Eukaryota; kingdom Metazoa; phylum Chordata; class Actinopteri; order Gonorynchiformes; family Chanidae; genus Chanos; species Chanos chanos. The sequence continues at coordinate 52,773,193 of NC_044496.1, read as the reverse complement.
TTTTTTTTTTTTTTACCTTTCTACAGTCCAACAGATGAAAAATCATTTGTATCAAAACAGTGGCAGTTATACACAGAGTGCTGACTGCTGCAGTTTAAGAACACTGCAATACCATGCAATGATTAAATAATGCAACAGCATCTGATGGCTACAACATGCAACACTTCTCACTATTTTCTCAACCACAATCGGAAAATTTTAATGATCTTACCAGAGACCAAACTTAAGTGTATAGGAACGAATGAATGAATGAATGAATGAATGAATGAATGAATGAATGAATGACAGTATATTCATAAATGAGCATGGTTGAAATTTCATGTGTTTCATGTGCCCTGTCTGAAATCACTACAGTCTTGAAAGATGCAATAACACACACACACACACACACACACACACACACACACACACACACACAAACAAAGTGAAAAGGCAAAAGGACCATGTCACCGTGACCCAGGGTAACAAACACAGTAACTTGACAGAAAAGCTTTGATACATCACGCCTGAATTCAACCCCAAGGTTAGTCTGTCTCCTTGGGAACTGACACGCACTAACACACCAAGACCAGCACAACCGAGAAAGTGAGCATCACACTGCACAGTCACAAGGTCACCCCGCACTCTGAAACACTACACATTACTGTAAAAAGTCCCTAAAGCTATAGACACGCTACCCTGTGCTACCTTAAACCACAGGCTCCCACTCACACTTTTAATGTGCCCAGACTAAAACGATCATATTTTATTGCATTTCTCAACTACACGCAAGGGGCTCCATATCAGTGGATGATTTTAAAAACTAAACTTTATGACTAGATGACAACTGGACAATTTCTAGCTGTCATCATCCTCTTGCAACGCGACCACTTGGATTTCTGTACTCTTCCCTGTCAAAGACAATTCAAAATAGTTCTCAGGAGGCAATCTGATCCTCTGCTAACTGCATTTCCCCCACCTCTTGGGCCAGAGAAATAGCTTATCATTGCAGATAAAGAGGAAATATCAAAGCATTGTATATGTGTGTCCAAGAAAACTAATGATAACCTAAAGCGTTGATTCATAGAAAATAAAGAGGCATACATAACTGCAGAGGAACTTTCATGCTTTTTTTTTCTCTCATAAAAACGTGCAGTTCATGATCTGAGGCTTACAAGGGAACAGGGGGCTAACGTAAACAAACCCAGGCAGATTTACGGCATTTGTAGGAAGTTTCAGTGAGAACTGATGGGGCAGAACTTCGAGCCCATTTCTGAGGTACATCAACCCCTCTCAAAAAACTTCGAGGCTAATCCACGATTATAGGAACATGCCGGTTTACTTCCGTATTTCTTCGTAGAACCAGAATAGGAAGTGTGAAGATGATTAAGGAAAATATCTGACTCCTAACGCGGAGTGTACCAAGTTCTTCCGTTCACCACAGTGTCCTATCTGAATGTCCAGAACCTCATTAGAAACAGTAGCATCAAATATGTATTAACTTGATCACGCATGCACGCTGCAGCGAAACATACAAACTACTTGGTAAACAAAGGTAGTCTGATGTCCAAAAACGAATAAGAAACGTTTCGCTTTTCAAAAATGAAACAAGAGATTATTCCAGTCAGACGGGAGTCTTATGTATGCTTGTTGGCAAAATATCATCGCGACATCTTCTGAACTACGTACATGTTACATATTACAATATAATAAGAGATTCCCAAGGCCCAGTGGACTAACAATAAGGAAAGCTATGTGAATCAATCAATTTACCATCAACTACTCCGGAGTACAATCACAAAACAGAAAATACCAACGTGAGCTAAAAGACGCACTGACCATCGGGCACAACCTCTTTCTGGTGCACAAAAGGACGTTTTACCTCCTGTTCCATCAGAGTTTTCATTTAAACTGCCCAAAGAATCATGATGACTGCCTACACAGCCACCCATGGGTGATCTGGCTGCGCTTTCCCGAGCACCCCGTCGGATCTTCCCCAGTCAAAGACTCCTACCAAGCTAGAACAGAAATCTAACACAGCGAGAGCATCAGCTGGAAAGAGGCGGGGTGAGCACACATCATCAGAAGGTGACCGACTGTCTGAGAGAGAGAGAGGGGGAGAGAGGGAGAGAGAGAGAGAGAGTTTACTTCTGCAAGAGCGAGAAGAGAATTTTAGTCTTTTAAATGTCTGCATGGCTAAAATGGCTAAATACTGCACACACTGTTTTGTATTAACCATCTGAGGCAGGAAAACTGAATGACAATCAGTTTTCTTTCCAATACAGATTATACGTTTATGCTATTTAAGTTATTTAAACACCAAACGAATGATTTGGTATCTCCGACGATTCAGTTGTAAGTTCGAATTATACCGAGATTCAAATATAAACGTATCAAAACCATCAAGGAAGGCGAATGCGAGCGTGGCTCAGAACTGAGTAGTGGCACCCAGTTGCAGTCTTGTACACTAGAGGCCTCCATAGACCAAGCGAACCCTCCTGCACAGATGAGAGCTGTAAAAGCATTTTGATTGATATGTATTCATATAACCACTTGGTGTCACTGGCACCACGATGTTTCGTCCTAAAGTGTGTCAGATGCATTTCAGAGTGAAGTGCATCATAAAATGTACTTCATTAGGTAAATAACCTTCGTTAGGTAAAATTGCGAATGCACAGAGAGTGTGATTGCTTTCTGGGTATATTCAAAATTAAGCAGTAGCCCGGGGGCTTTGAAGTTTGTGGTCAGTTTACTCAAAATTTCTGTCAAAATAGTCCTATTTTTTTCTTCAAACATAAGTTTCTATAATTTATAATTCTCGTGTTCTCTGGGAAGACAGAGAGGGGGGGAAGAGCTGAAGCAGCCCCTGGTTAGATTGGTGGTCAGAGGGTGAGCTTTAGGAGCTATAATGAAATTACCATGGTGATCTCATCATTATTGGGGAAGAGAGAAAACCCTTCAACGACTAAACTGGACCCCACTGATTCGCAACACCTGTTGTCTCACTCTTAGTACCAAGTGTGTGTGTGTGTGTGTGTGTGTGTGTGTGTGAGAGAGAGAGAGAGAGAGAGAGAGAGAGAGAGAGAGAGAAGAACAGCAAGAAAAATATGGACTTTGACAGAGAAAGACTGAGAGGAGACCGTGATTTCATCTCTCCCTATCTATAATCTCTCTTCAGCCGACCTAAGCATAACTTACATGTTATTATAATGACATAAGGAGTCAGTGAGAGCAGCTGAGAAAAGAGGGATTGGTTGGAGGGTGGGGTTCAGGGTTCCGTTCATCATGGAGCCTGTGACTGAGAAATGCTGGTATGGTGGAGGAGTGATTCTGAGTGTGTGAGAAAGAAACACACCAGCTGCTCAAATCAGACTGGTACAAGATAACCTATATCACAGAAATATAGAAATGTATAATATTTCTCTGTTTTTAGTAATATTTAGACAAGGCCACCACAGAGGTTGTACTATTTTTAAAGAGATTTTATCAACAAAGCTGGTGTTCAAAGACACAAGGCCTCTTATTTTAACGAGGATGTATAACCAGACAGCTGTGTACACTGCATCATTCCATTACACACCACTGAATCTTTTCTCCTGTGGAAAGCGAGTGTTTGAATATGTGGTACTATGTATGGATTTTATTAATCCACTGTCACAACTGTTATTCTTGATTAAGAGTGATAGTAAGAGGGGGATAGATTTCCCCACAGGCAGGAATTACAACTTGACAGGATGGATGAGTTTTGATGGTTAAAGAGCAAAGGGGAGGATGAGGAAGAGAGAGAGAGAGAAAGAGAGGGAAGGAGAAAGACAGCAAAGTGAGGGCGAGAGCCAGAGAGAAAGAGAGAGAGAGAGAGAGAGAGAGAGAAAATAAGCATAAAACAATATAGTGAGGAAAGATTCAGCTCACACAGCACAGCAGAAGTTTTATTGTCAAGTTTGACAGCGTAAAGTAGCAGAGTTACTCAGTGAGACACAAATTTCCCCCTCCTGACGTCTTTATCAGTTTCCTCCAGGATATGGGGTCGCTGAGGTGTATCACTCAGTAATGGGAGGTGTGTGGGGGGAAGGTGTACCTCTCTATCGCCTTCACACAGGCGGCCTGATTCCCAGCACAGGCCACACTGGATATCCAGTTACACTCAGGAGCTCTGATGACAGAGCATATAGTTCCTTCTCAAACACAGGATTAGCTCAATTACTTTTCCATGGCTGCCCTAACACTGGCCCCTCAAACCCCAAACACACATAATAATGACACAACTTTTAACAGCGCATGGAAAAAATAATGCATATATGCATAACCACTGGTCCACTGTGAGAGAATATGAAATAGTCTCAGAATTAATTTAATGCGGGCGAATTTTCCAAGTAAGCATATACACTTAGGGTAAAGAAAAAGTTTTACCTTCGGGTCAGAAATACAGGTAACTGCAAAAAATAAACGGAATAACAAAGTTTCTTAATACGTCACTGATTCACCGTGAACTGTCAGAGTAGCTTTTCTGCACCTTGGCTTCGAGTCTGCAGCTCCTTGGAATTCTACTGGAGGGATGCAACACCATTCTTCCATGACAAAGTTCGTCAATTGGTGTTTGGTAGATGGTTGTGGAAAATTCTGACTCATACGCTTCTCTAGAATTTCTCATAAGCCTTCAATTGGGTTGAGATCTGGTGTCTGAGATGTCCACGGCTTGCGGTTTACATCGTTTTTTCATGCTCGTCAAACCGTCCAGTGACCACTAATGCCGTGCGGTTGGGGACACCGTCATCCTGGAAAAGGCCGTTCTCATCAGGATAGAGACGCATCACCATCAGATCAAAGTTATCGTTGCGAATGGATTTGTGCTTGTTGGCATTTACTTTACCCTCTAAGCGGTTGAATGGACCCAAACTACGCAAGGAAAATGCACGATATGCCGTAACAGAGCCCAGACCCTCTATTATTGGAAACAAGCTCTTGGACTTTTGTTTTGCTCCGTGGTGTAAGTGCACCTGTCTCTTTGTCAAGAACAGGGTGAAAAATGAATTGTCTATAACTATGACTTTTTCCATTACTCAGTAGACCAGTGCCTGTGCTCTTTGTACCACTTTCATCACATGCAGAAAATAAAGGTTAAGCCCGGTAAACCCTAACACAGTGCTGACCTCTATAAAATTCCAGACAGACTTCTCTTAATTAAATTGTCCAATTATGCCTTAGACTGATATGCACAGTAAACTGATTCAGAGTTGCTTTTCTGTTTCGTCTGGGTTTATGCTTCTGACGACGGGTGGCCCCTGTTGATGATGTCTTTGCCTCAGACTTTGATGTAAACTGACTGCTTTAGTAAATGTTCCCTGTGAAACCTCAGGCCGTTGAGCACCCTTCATCACCATGGCTAATATCAAACGTGTTACAACTGTCATAGTCTTTTCACCGTCACTGAGATCTCTTCCTCTCGCCATGGTAACCAAAACAATGGGTAATTGGGCCTGCCCCGGCGTTTCTATACATGTCCCTGACCATGACGGGGATGTTAATTTCGTTTCAGGAACAACATCTGTGTTGGTGCACCTGCTTTCAGCACGTTTTCTCTCTCACTTACTGTCTTCCTTTATCTTGGCTGCTACCTCTCTGTTAATGTAGGTAACAGCAGTGTAACGCCAGCGATTTTATGCCGAGACAAGAAAATGAAATTACAGGCAGGAAAGAATTGACGTTTTATTTTCCAGAGCATAATGTAACTGCGGAATTACTGAAGAGATGAGATAGTAGTTACATTGACTGAGCGCGCAGTCTTTCTTTCTCGTGGGTGTATCGACTGGCTGCATTGTAGATTGACAGAGGTTAAAAGCTTAGAGATGATTATTGCGTGTTATTAAGCAGGCTGACCATATTGTCTCAGTCAAAAGGAGTGGCGAGGGCGCTTGTTTAGTAATCAATAGCTTATTTGAGCAGACATACATTAAAAGTTTTGAAGGAGCAGCCAAAAAAAAAAAAAAAAACAAAGCTCGCCAAAGCTTGCTTTGAGCTCTTTATCTTGGCATTTCAACAAGATCACATCAAAACTCGCAGATGGGCACGCTACATTGTGACTGATTGTCCATTGAAATGAAGCCAAACCATGTTCGCTCTGTAACTGAAACAAAGCTGGCAATGTAACTGTGGCACGAAATCACACTTAACACGCGTAACTTATAACAATGTCTGCCATCATCTATGTGCGTGTAATGTAAAAAGCATGTACATACAAGGGAGCAGAGCGTGTTTTACTTTTCTTCATCTTCTGTCACGTCACCTTTGAATGCCTCCTGCGTCGGGCCGTTACCAGGGAGATGTTCTATGGCGACCATAAGAAAACAAAAAGCTCAAATACATGCAGAGTCTAAAGTAAGGCACAAAACAGGGACAGGTTTTTTTTGTAAATAATCAAGAAATGAATCAAATATTGGTCATCAAATAACAACCACACTATATTTGCAACCTAAAAAAAAACAAAAAAACAAAAAACCTGCCAACATAAAATAGAAAAAAACCTCTCAGTTCTTCTACTGCTGACCCTATACGGAAACTATAAAAACAACAAAAAGAAAGTACCATAAAGCGTAAACAACCAAATATCAAAAGATAAAAAATATTTGGGTTTATGATGCCTCTGGCACAGCCAGTGAAAAAGCCGAGTGAACTTTTCATGAGAGATGAGATGCCCTGTCTTTTATCCGGCTTGAGCGGTGATGACACAGGTGAAGCGGGCCTTCTTGCCCAGGTGAGAACGGCTTAAGCAAAAAAGCCACTCACTCACAATGGTTGCCTAGCGATAATAAACACACAGAGGAACGGCCAGCGGGTTGCACTCGTAATACTATGACATACTTTTAGGAGCTATTCACCATGCTCAGCATGTGTTTAGAAACTACATGAGGCAACTGAGGCCTCTTACTTTGCAGATACGTTTGAAACCCAGACAACTGCCCTGAACTTTTTGCACTTGAGTAGAGGAGAAATTTGACCCTAGCCTTACATATAGCACATTTGGTGTTAATGAACACCCCCAAACACACATGGACTTCATTTCTAAGTCTTTGCTTGTCTCCCAAACAACTACATCATACTTTCCAAGAAGAAGTTGAAAGGAGAAGCGTGGATTAGGATTTGACTTTAATGAGAACAGCGCTGTTCTTTTGACTGTTCCTCATCTAGTCTCATTCAGTGCGTCTGACAGAACAGAACGTCTGTGGTGACCATAGAGGTTGAGATCCTCATTTCCTCACATATTTTTTTATCACAGCAGCTACTGGTGAAATGATAAGAAGAGAAACTTTGCACGATATGCAGATATTTAACACATTTCTCATTCGGTGATGTATACATGTGTTTGCAGTCTGGAAATGGAAGCTTGAATTTCTCCGAATGTTTATGCTGAAAGAAGCAGGCAAGAAAGAGGGCTGAATATCACATACAGAGAGATCTGATACTTTCTCTGACAGATTAGAGAAAGATTATGTCTACAGTCAGCTTAGACTGCAGCAGAAGACAGGAAACTTGTCACTTCTTGTCAGGGGGTCAGGAAACTTGTCACCTGCATGTTTTAGGCCTTTTTAGAGTTCTTGAAAATAGGCACTGATGAAGAATAAAACAAATAAGACACAGTAGACACATGTCAATCATTTGACAATGTCACTCTCACCTTTGTGTGTCCTGCAATTTTGCAATGGTGACTTTACAACAGTGAAAAATCAAATCATGTGTTTTGGTGCTGTTGAAAGGTGGGTAAGGTATAAAACACTGTCTTTAATGTTTAGGAATTGTGGTCATATGAGTTATGCTATTATGAAATTACTTTTTTTTGTTTGTTTGTTTTTTTGAAAAGTGAATGATTATTTTAAGCATATCAACTGATGTGCTCAAACCAAGAATCTCATGATATACTGATGTGACCAGAGCGTGTGATTGTGAACCGGTGAATGGAGTAAAATGAAATGGTAGAAAGAAAAGCTTTCTTTTGAATTTAAAACACCCTCAGAGGCATTAATTATGAAAAAAAAACTACCATGTGATTTGATATATTTTTGGACCAGTGGATCATTTTACAAACTTCATCTGATAAACTCAGTAAGAAACACTGTTTATCTCTTAAGTTGTGAAACACTGCTCTACAGAAAAAAAAAATGACACCCTTTATCTGTAACCTTCAATAGATGCGATTTGGGTCTTTTTATTTTTCCGACAATTCACTGGATATGTGATTAATGCTATAAACTGAATAGCAGCAATTTTCTGAACACAATGAAAAGTAATGACATTAAGTTGTTCAATCATTCAACTTCATATGTGTTTATTATTAGAGATTACAGTCCAGTAGGTTGACCTTAACTCCTATAGTGGTGTCTATTATGAGAGCTGGTATGTTGCTTAATTAGCCTTTACAGAGGGAACTTGCCCCTCAGCCGTCAAATGAAGAGCAGGGACAACAAACAGATGAGAAGAATTCATGGGTGGTGTAAAGAGCAGTGACCTGTTGTGAAAACATCTCGTTTTCTCCTCTGATGTTAAAAAAAAAAGAAAAAAGAAAAAAAAATCCTCTCCAGAGGTCAGCTATTTTCTCTCTTCAAAGATGTCGACGTTTTGGATGCCTTTGAAAGGAAATCCTCCAATCTGACCACCGATGGACTCCACGGTCAACTGTATCTCAATCCTGACACGTTTGTCAACTTCCCTAATGTTATATAAAGCCTGTTGTATTGCCTTATTTAGGCGGCTGTAAGACAGATGGACTTGATATGATTTAATTGTTTCCACCTTTGGCTTGTGACACACATCAGAGCAGATAGGCTATCTTCAAATTCCAGGCTAAGTGCCAAGTTTTTCCCCATACCAATTTATCAACTTGTCTCGTTCAACAAAGCAATGTATTTAAAGAAAATAAACACACAGCACCACTTTTTTTTGCCGCTTCCATTTCTGGTCATTGTAGTCTTCGGTCTCTTAGTTTTTCATCTGGGTGTCTGATTTCAGCAGAAATGCTGAACGTCTCTTGTGATTTATCAGCACCGAAAAGTAATCAATCACCCTGGCATTCCTCAAATTCTCTCTTTGACGCTGCAACTTATATTTCGGTAGCTGAACAAATGCATCTAAGACAAGACTGTTCATGCACAGGCACGCACACACACACACACACATACCCACACACACACATACACACACACACACACACACACACAAGGTGAAAATGAAATGAGAGACACTGGCTATTTGAAAAGCTCCACTTGAAACTTTTAATTGCAGGCTATTTTAGGTTGTTTAATGAGAAACTGATGCCTCTTGAATCCAGTAGTACATTAACAGTACTCTAGTCTATGTTATATATTTATTTGCTTGAATTCAATATTAAACAGTGTGTCAAGTTGCTGCCTGGGTTTAGTTTTTTATCCACAATCTCAGTGACTGTGGCTCATTACTGGTGAAACCGTGTGTGTTAATGTGTTGGAGTTTATAATGGCACATCACTAGTGCGATGATAGGATTAGCATCGATCAAATTAAATAACCACCTAACAGAAAGGATTAGAGAAATTCAAATGAAATTCCCATTTCCACTGCTATTCCCATGCAGTCATAGAATAAAAAAAAAAAAAAATCTCTTTTCACACTCAGTCAGATAGAGTGAATGATGTGTTTATAAAAGCGTCTCCATGAGCAGAATTTAGAGGAGCTCTGTTTTGAAGCAGATTCCAGTCTGCTTCAAATTTCTGCGATATTTAAAAAAAAAAAAAAAATAGTTTTGACGAGAAAAACAGGATCTCTCTGTGTAAAGCTGCAGCTTAATGATATGATTTTCCCGAAGTCAAGGGGTATGAAACCCAAATCAAACACAGGTCTGTGCCGAGGCCTTCTGACTGCTATAGACCTAATTTGGTAAAACTGACTGCAGCGTTGAGATGTCATTGTTCTTTTTAAGCAGGTAACGCTTTAAAACGCAGAAGGTGACAGCAAAATCAGTGTTTCACTCAGCTGATCCATTACTGCATTGTGTCCATCAAACCTCTTTCATTGTTATTAAAGAGACAAATTTTAATGAACTTTTTTTTCTGTCTATGTTTTCAGTGGCTTGAAACAGCATATATGAGCTTCGTTGCAGTGAGCAATTGTGAAATGAGTCGCACCCTAGATGAGGTTACCCAAGAGGAGTTAAAAATGTTATTTCTTCTTTTTTGTGGCGGGGGGTGGGGGGGAGTGCTGTGGTGAGGGGGCGGTGGGGGGGGGGGGGGGGGGGTTTGTAGGCTACTTCTGCTCAACATTATAACATAAACAATACATAACATGCAAGTTGTCATGTCCATGTCAGACACTCTAGTGATGTTTGATGGAAGTAAGTGTATCATTAATATGCAATTAATAATAAATGCAATTAGCAAGGAATTGATAATGATAAAAGTAATATTTTAAAAAAAAAACAATGAATGAAAATGTGTGGGAAAACTTACATCTTTCCTCTCCTTTTTCAAAAGAGAAAAGCTATCCTGATACCAACTGCATTCATTTCAATGAATCTAGTTCCTTTGACCAAAGCTGACGTGAATAAACCTTTTGTCCATTCATTTTTCCCCCTGATATTTTTAGTCTTCCCTGTCTAATGGTCTCCTCGCATTCACAAAGAGAGATGGGGACCAGCTGGAAGCTTCTTCATTATCATCTTCCCTGATTAAACAAACAGTGCGTCATGCCTAATACACCAATGTACGTTCATCAAAACAAACATTATATTAGTGCTTCCTGATCAGCTATTTAATGAGTGTCCCTGTCACATCCTAATATTTCATTCAAGATTAAGAGGCCTGAATTATTCATTAGGTACGGTGTTGGCAGGGCCTGCTGAAGGGTTAGGATTATAGTTTAGACAGTTTGACATTTCCACTTCATAATGTGTGACAAGGTTGGGACAGGTGAAAGAACGCTGAAAAAACTCAAAAGTTGTGCTTTTTTTTTTTTGATAACAGGAAGTGTCACAACAAGCAGAGACTGCTTCTCTTTTGTCATTTCCTTAAATCGTCGCCTTCATACTGTAGTCAGTAGTGGTATAGCTAAGATGTTAACAAAATATGAAAAACTGTTTTTTTTCCCTCTTGTTCAGAAATACATGGTTGCTGGCCAACTTAATTTAGCCACGTTATAACATGATCATATGGTTAACCATGCTGCTCAATCAACTGAAATTCCAATATAGTATTCTAATCAAGTGAGGAAAGTAAACATGCCCTTGTGGTTTTAGTGGAACTGATGCTCTGCTCTAAACTGAATCCACCCAGATGACTATGTAAGAAACAGAGACCAAAAAAAAAAAAAAACCCTTATATGCTTTGTAGTTCTACAAACGGCTTTGTAAGTTTTGTACAAAAAAAAAAAAAAATCATCCAACACTCCCCACTCTTCAATACATGCAGGACATGATATTGGATTATATTGTTACGTTGGTTTCCTGAGACAGTGATGAAAAGCTTTCCTGCTAAGAAAGTCTTATCTGAGAAGTATCTGCGAGTGTTTGTGTGTATTTCTGTGTATTTGTGTGTGTGTGTGTGTGTGTGTGTGTGTGTCTGTGTGTGTGTGAGAAGAAGTTCTAGCAATCTCTCTCCTTCCCTCTCTCACCTTACCATTACTCTCACAAGTTAAGACTCAATTACCTCCCAGTTATTGTCTGCTTTCACCCTAATCTACTCAGACTATCTGTGATTGGTCCATTACTCTCCATTACAAGCTGTTTATTAGGGGCCTGTAAACAGCCTGAGGAGCTTAGTCTGGCAGAGCAACCCTAACCCTAATCCATCACGAAGAGTCAGTACTATAGACATACTGATTACAGTAGTATAAATAAGATGCACTATATTTGCCTTCATGATAATGAAATATTCAAAGAGAATTAAGCATGAAGTGGACCTTAACTAGACTAGCCTACAGTGGACTCTAGACTGGTTTACAAAATACTAGTTTGCAACTAGGTGGTCATTTATATACAATTCTCCGCTAGGGTATTTAGAAAACCTTAAAATAAATATATTTACATTACAGGATAATTTATGAAGAAATAAAGAAAACAGGCCATTTTTACAGGTCGATGAACAGGACTTCAAAATGTGCGTGAAAACTCCTCGCTCTTTAAAGGGGTATGACTGAGTCATGTAAAGGTTAGTTATGTAACGATGTAATACCATATCCATGAGTAATCGGTACCATTACTATTTTTATTGTGATGCTCAAATGCCGACTGTAAATTTTATGACTAAATCTTAATAGATATTGTATGTTTCATCAGAAAACTTGGAACAACAGTGACGCTCCCGGGTGTAGAAATACAGCTTTGTTGAGAGAATTGTATGTCAAAATCTCAAACCTTTTTTTTTTTTATTATTATTAGATTTCTCTGCTTTGTTTTGAAGTGAGCAATGGTAAAAAAAAAAAAAAAAGAAAAAACCAAAGTTTCACAAGTCAAACATTTCATATTTCTTCAGCAAGGTTATGTATTTCCACGAATGCTTGTTCTTTTCACAAGTGTTAACAGGAACTGCTACACACAGCTGCCCTATCACAAAAACGCTCGCCGTCTTGCTCTTCTTCTCCTATTGTTAGTGCTCTGAAAGCTGCAGAACAAGGTTGCAGCTCTTCCTTGTCCATACCCAGTGCCTTCAGCGGTGAAAACAACGCTCCATATCGCAGCCTCACACAGTCAGCAGGAAGCCTGGCCAAGGTGAGGACAAGCAATGAGAAATGACTCACCTCTGCAAAAATGACAAATCCAATTCCAAAAGCATTTCGGTTTGCGCGAAAGCACATGTGTACGTACACAAAAACATGCGAGCGTGCGTGCACACACCCACGCAGACCAACACACACACACACACACACACACACATACTCACACACACACACACAGACACACACACACACACACACATATATACACACACACACACATACACAGACACAGACAATCACATTCTCTCTCACATGCTCGCCACATAAGATACATAGCACGCACTAGATCTCAGATAAGTTTCTGTAGTAATTTAAGTTTTTTTTCATTGATGTTCGAAGCAATATGTTTACCACACACCCTCGGGGATTTTTGTTACTTGCTGACCAGTATGTCACCTTCACGCTTTCTCTTCTTAATAAAAAAAGAAAGAAAGACCATGGCCACCAGCAAAGTTTAATTCATTTTTCCACGCAGTTTTTTTACCGACTGCATTACCTCCAAATACGCATGGGAACTAATTGGGATGCATTAATGTGTTTACTGAAGTAGCGTTTTCATCCGAGATACCAACGTGAATTAAAATGAAAGTAAAATGAAAGACAGGATATGGAAATAAAAATGTTTTATGACTCATACACCTAACAGATTAAAAAAAAAAAAAAAGGTCCTTCAATCTCTCTTCCAGCAGAAGAACGCTTCATCACCTCATCAGAGCCAAAGGAAACATACACAGCATCGTATAATTCCATCGTAACTTCGGGCCCCACCGATGGTAATCTGACCTACTGCTGACGGTCAAACCCATGTCGAGGGATTAGTCTATCAGCAGGAGTTCATCTGACATGTATTGAGTTCCTTTATCTAGGAGTTTGAAACAAGTTCAGTGTGCAAGTGAAAAGCTGAGTTAATTGACAGAACAAGCTTAAATCTTGAGAATACTGGAGTTTTGATTATCTTGGGAATTGGTAAAGCACACGTTAAAAAACGATCTTTAAGAAAACATTGTTAATGACAAATCTGAAATGTAGAAATTGGTGGCTATATAAAATCAGGCCATTACTCACGTCCAGGGCAGAGACATGACCCGATTCAAAAACAAACAACAAGCACTTATTTATTTGAGAAGGAATGTAAGATGCAAAAAAAGCAAAAACACAGTGAAAACTCTCATCTCTGTGTCTTGTTCTGTGATTACCTGATATCTGCTTCTCAGTATGTTCACTGTGGCCTCCATTGTATATGTGTGTGTGTGTGTGTGTGTGTATGTAAGTTCAAAGAGTACAAACTCTTCAAAAAATACAAACAATTACCATCCTAATCTGGGAGTTCAAACATAATAAATTGCGCTTGACATGTAAATGAGTCTATTTATAGCACAAACATTTTAGTTCACACATCTCACCCTGTGAGTCTACGCTCCCACCCAATATTGGTCTGTTCGTCGTTCACTATTCTGGCACTCTGAAAGGGAACGCCTAAATGCACGTGTTAATTTTTGAGAACACATTCAAAAATGCGCAGTTCACACTAATCACCTGTTTAATACAAGCAAATGTTTGTGCGCCTCTTCATTAGATCAGCCAGCTTGCTTCTCTCTGATAACCCAACACCTGCTAAAACAAACACAGATACCTTAAATATTCAGGCCAAACACCATGTGGCATAGTCAATTTCAAAACCCCATTGTAGAATTCCTGAGAGAGAGAGAGAGAGAGAGAGAGAGAGCACACTGTGGACAGTGCAGTGCAGTAAATGTGAAAAAAAACAACCCCAAAAGTTATTAGAAAAGAAAGGTGCATGTGAGCAGAGGGGAATAAATCAACGTTTAAGGCCTCTCCTGGTGGGAAAGAAAATACCCCGCAGACGGTCGAACCTGGTCCACAGCTGAGGCTGTTCCATCTCCAATTGACATTTCTGTCCTTTCGCTCAGCGGAGAAAATGTGGCAGCTTTTACAACTGGCCAAACCTGTTTGTATGTTCCAGAACAGACAGTTTATTCTGACATACATATAGCCTACAAGCCATCATTCCCCATATTTACATTGCTTCTCTTTTTGTTGTTGTTCTTGTTGTTTATATACGTACCACATTCTATCATGTTCATCACGTGCTTTAGACACAGATCATGGCAAATGGTTTGAAAACATATGAATTGGTGGTTATCTAACCTTCAGAGCTTGTGAAATATGACAAGGATCAAATGTTCACAGTTTGAAAGACTCAACAAGGGAATCCCTGGACTCTACTTTATCAGCTATACTGTGAGGACACAAAAACAGAATTGAAAAGGCTGCTCTAGTTTTCTTAACTATTTCTTAACTTCTTCTCACGAAATTTCTTTGGCTGTATCTTGATTCTTCTACGCTGACAACTGTTTCGTAAGTAAATACTCGTGGTAACGTGCAGTTAGGAGAAAGTGTTTCATTTTCGTCAGTGATTCCTGATAAGGTGGACCGGCATGCTTCTTGTCTGTTCTTGCCGGCTGTCCCCGTTTGAACCATATGTAGTGCTGATATGAACAGTCTGTTGTGTGAAGGACCGTGTTTAAACCGCAGCAGGGCACATCATCCCTCTAACTCACATGCCAGATCTGGAATGTTCTCTCAGACACAAACCTCGAGATAAAGTATCAAGTGACTGCTGAGAAGAGAATGGCTGTCGTAAATCTGAGAGCTATATAACGGATAGACTCACACTGCACACACACACACACACATTCATATTCACATATACTGACGTATACACACACGTTTATGCTTTACCCTGACCATTGTTGCTAAGACGACAAATATTTGATCATTTTGCGACTGTTTAGAGTAACCATGCTTGTGACAGATAAACTGTTAGTAGATTCGTGTGTGTTCCCCGGTCTCTTGGAGGTTATGTAAACCAGTTTTTCTTTAATGCTAAGATAATGCGACTGTACGAGGGTGGTGTAACAGCAAATTATTTTTCACAAAGGAGGAAGCTCCGATGCACAAGGGCATGTGTGACAGCCTGAGTGGGTCCTCAAAAAGTCTGTCTGAATGGATTCGCCCAAGTTCGATGCACTTCGGTCGCCTTGACGTCACAGCCCATTAAAAACACATCACCCGTGAGCCCACATGGTAATGACAGTTCCATCTGCCCTTCCTTTGCTGAGGGGAGCATTGTGCAGGCTCTGCTACCTGAAAGTCCACTTTTTCCTCCCCAGCCATCCATCTACCTGTACTCTTAACCTTTAAAAGCAATCGTGAGATATCCAAACCAACAAGGTCTCTCTTTTGTACAGCATTTCTTTTTTTTCCCCCTTCAGTGGGGACTGTCTGTCTGCGTCGCCTATGATGCCTGCATGTGGGCACAACAGGACGTCATTCCAGTAAACGGGTCTTAAAATACAGATAAGAAAACGCGCTGTTTAAAAATACACAAGCCTGTAAATACAAAATGTCAATACAGACCCTCATGCAGTGTTGGTGCTTTTCTAATGCACAATGTCCCCTAACTAATAAGGTGCTTTAAGATGACACGCAGCATACCAGAAGATAATGGTTGG
This sequence comes from Chanos chanos, assembly GCF_902362185.1. Classification (NCBI taxonomy): domain Eukaryota; kingdom Metazoa; phylum Chordata; class Actinopteri; order Gonorynchiformes; family Chanidae; genus Chanos; species Chanos chanos. The sequence goes on along the minus strand of NC_044496.1, from coordinate 52,756,944 downwards.
ATGCTGAGGGAACAGAGCACTTGTCTTAACTGCCAAGGCTCTTCTGGTAATTATATCTGCAATGGGGCTCGAACAAAAGGTTATTTCCATCTGCTGAAAGGCCAGGCTATGGGTCTGGCATTGGCTCTGTGTTGGGACTCCATAGCTATAGTTGCTCTAGAACTGATTGAGATTTGGCAGGCAAACAAGGCAGATGGCACTTGCTCGGCTAACATAGGGGTTTCAATTATTTACTATTCACGCAAAATGACTGATTTATCAATTTGCAGTTTACAAATCGTACTCAGCCGGATTAGCTGATTTACCGCACAGCGCCTGTTTCACGGAGCGGGGACGAGCCCGTCGAGATGGCGTGGGAGAGGCTAGCGGCGCTGAGAATGAAACGGTTACAGCGTAAATCCTCAGTCTTAAACGTCGTCAAGCATGAAAAGCAAAGATAAAGGATTAAGATAAAAGTATAAAACCACTGTCACCAACGAACAGATTACCCATCAAAGACGACCTCTTAATCTCTCTCCTCCTCTATTTTATAACCCCGTGACTTAAAATGCGCCAGGTACGCGCATGTATCATTATACTAATGTTCTATGATACGAGACACTAGGTCTCTTTACATAGATTTCCTTCCCCTTACAATCTTTGGATGGCTGCTTTATTTTATTACCGTTTGGAGACACCGCTGTCCGTATAAGCTGATGAACTGCTCTGAAGAACACTGTGTGCCATTCAACTGTAACATTCCACTATATGAATGGGACAGTGTGAGACTACAGACGAGAGATCTCATTTAAAATAACAACACCGTGTCCAGTGAGAGCCCAATCGTCAATGGACAGGAATGCAAACTGTGAGGCAGCACAAATGTCATGTAGAGGGTTTGCGTAGTGCTAATACTTGTTCTGCCCTAAGAATGGAATAGAGGGAGAATTACTTAAGGATTTATAAACAGACCTGCTGCGCAGTATGTCAAAATAAACTGGACTTCATGAAAATGATTAGTCATCTCAATTCAGTCTTTATTTATTTAGTTAGTTAGTTATTTTTTTTAATGAATGGAAATTTTGGATCCACTTTTTAGGCCCAGCTTGGACTTCTTTCACCGCAGACAATTTTGTTTTGATGTGATATTTACTTATTTTTTAAAGCTTCATCATTTTTTTTTTCAGTATAAATTGGCGGATGTAATTGAAATCTGGAAGCAAATCTATTTCACGTCCCTGTGGTTGATACAGCCAGCTGCTCACAGTCCTCACTGATACTGAGCGTTGGTGACAGGGCAGCACAGACACGGTATAACAAACTCATAATCATCATCATAGTCATTTATCAATCTAATAACTAAGATAAATAGGGGCAAAGCATTGATCATAACCTTCGAACAGATTGTTCTCCGCCGGGTGTTTCATCATTTCAAAATCAGTAGAAAATTAGCAAAGTTTGCTCTCAGGCATTGTGGATAGCCTGACATTTAAAAAGACATAATGAAAGGTCAAGTGTGTGAAACAACAATCATATCTTTGGTGAAAAAGAAAAGTCATTAGCTACACTGTGAAGTTCATCGTGAAGACTAATCAATAAGATTTGTGTTGTTTAGTTCTTCAGAGATGAGCAGAGAAAATGAACCTTGGAACACATCACATTAACAAACTACCGTTCAGCTAATTAAGCAAACTAATAACAAGGTTAATTCACCATAATAGATAAAGCTGAGAAAAAAAGGCAAAATATAAATGACAAGCTTGACAAAGAGCTGAAGTATTACAACATCCCTCTCTATGTTAAATGTCTGTCTTTCTCCCTGTCTCTGAGAGAGAGAGAGAGAGAGAGAGAGAGAGAGGGAGAAGAGAGAGAGAGAGAGAGCGAAAGAGAGAAGTAATTAGATCAGATGAAATCACCTTTCTCTCTCACTCTCTCAACCGTGAAATGAAAGTGCCCAGTTTAATTTGGCTGCTAATAGGGGTGCTACAACTGCCAGATACAGGGGATGGACACAGATACTCCGGTTCCAGGGAGGCCATTTTACCTAAGGTGAGAGAGAGAGAGAGAACAAGTGAGAGAAAGTGTGTGAGAGAAAAAACAGTATTTCACTGGCATTCCACACCCACATCTTACTTAGTAACATCATGTTGTTATCCTTATCCTTTCCTGTGAACTCTACAGTGTTCCTGGGTGGTTGGGTTAGTAATAAAACCAGTACTTAAGACTGAGGTAACCCACAGGGGACTGAATGGGAAAGTCTAGAAGACACTTGGTTCAGGACTTTGGCGGCAGTTGACAGTGTCGTAATTACTTCTAGAGGAAGAGCAGAACCTCTGTAGCTTGTCTATTGACAGGCATCTCAGGTATGCGTGGGTTACGATGGCTGCCTGGAATGGAGTAAGATTCCTCTTACTCTCTCACTAGGCACTCTGCTTCTGCATAGTCATTCCCAGAGAACAGCACTGTCATGGTCTTTCAAAAATCCTATGACTACATTTTTTGCGTATGCTTCTTTTTTGATGTTATGTGTACATCAAAAATTGATATAGGAAAAAAGGAAAATCATATTTTCTGTTGCCATAGTGAGAGTGCCACATGTATTGACAATGATATCGATGGTGTACAGACTTGAGTTGGCTGACTGTAAAAGATTTGCAACGCAAAGGCATCAGGGGTCAACGGCAACAAAACACTTAAAAGCCATCTAGTGGATTAACTGGCTCCAAACTGGTAAACAGAGGAGGAAAACAAGACATGCTTGACTTGTGAGATCATATTGAAACCAGACATGGGGGAGAATTTACTGCTGTAAGTAGAATTACATGGTCACAATCCTGTTTTCCCCTTGGCAGGAGAAAAAAAAACAGAAAACAACTGAAACCACCCCCTGAGGATCATATATTATACTTTAAAGCATCAGAGACACAGTTAGGAAATTGAACATGGCAGACTTCACCCATCCCCAAAGCCAAACTGATCTGCATCTGAAATGACATGAACTTGTGTGGATAATGTGTTTGGATACCACACAAACTCTGTTATAACACCATAACAACCTCACATATGTGCTACTCCTCCCAAATGCAGGCTGAAATTTGCTCGGTGCCAAGGGAGAAACCATATTTATTCCAAACACGACATCCAAGAGACTTCTGTAACCCGAATCTCTACGACTGTGATTAAGAGCCAAAAGACAAGTTTTTGTGACATGAATAATGATCTCTGTCCGTTGTGTTAGGAATGCGCGTTGTGAAGCGCCATAAACAAAAAAAAAATGCAGCAAAGCCAGATTTTAGAAATACTACAGTTCTTAGAAATAACTACGCGGTGTTAATGACACAACATCAAGGTGTGTGTGCGTGTGTGAGTATCCATCAGTTATGGAATGCTGTGAACAAACCTGTTCCCAAAAAGTTTCCCTTGGTGGCGAACTAAACACAGAGACCCAAGCGGAGAGTAGGACACAGTAGACCTCGATACACTAATAAATTGTATGCGGTACACAGACTCCTGCCAAAAGCACATTGAGCAGAAGCCATGCCACTCAAAGGTCATTGGAGTAAAGCTTTCCAAACACAAGCAGATGACTACATTATCGCCATGCAAAAACTCTTGGCAGGGACTGAACTTGCCCCTTTATCAGGAGAAAAGCTTTAGCACATGTTGCAGGTGGTGTTCAAAAAAAATCAGGAATTCCTTCTTACACACATCAGGAACTTTCTCCAGAGCATGCTTTGAAACAGAGAATTAATGCTAAAAATAAATAAACCGAATATTGGCTTTATATTTGTAATGTTTGTCTAATGGTTTGTTTAATGTTTTGATGATGTTCCATCGTATCCCTTGGGCTATGACTGGTCCAGCTGATCCGTATGGTATGACTGGACAGTCCGCAGTGCTATGTTAATCTGCTGGTTGGCCATAATACTGTGTTCTAGCAAAGGCCACATTTTCCTCTGTTCAGCTCTGTAAGTGTATACGCTGTTCATATTTAGATTAGCAATGTCTTCTCTGCATTACAAACATTCACACCTACCACACCCATTCACAGACAAACGCTTTCATACTCTCACGTACATGATCAGTTACTTACATCCCTTTCACTGTCTGTACATCTTGTCCGTTGTCTCTGGCACAAAGTACACCTCAGTTGTCCTGGGTATATTGGAGACATATGACTAACATGTGATCTCCTCAGGCCTTACCGTTAGGGTCTCAGAGGTCAACGGGACAAGGAGGTCTTTTATCTGTTGTGCTGTCAGTTTTATGACATCCTATCTGCAATGTATATGAAAATCACCGTATGAACATCTGACTGTGAGAACCTGACTGTTACACTCTACTTCTCCCTTTGAGCACTAAATTAAACCTTTTTTTTTTCCCTTTAACCCTCGAGTGTTTCTGGGTGTTGCTTCATCATGCTCGTTTTTAGCCCAACCTGGAAAGGAAATTTCCAGACACCTGTTTGTTCATTTACATGATGACAGGAAAAAACAGAGTTAGGAATAAACATAACAAGATAAGATTGTGTTAGCTGAGAGACATCCCTGTTACTGATCTTTTCAACAAGGCTAACTACTAAAATGAACTGAGAACTAACTGCTAAGATCAACCAAGTTAACCATTAAGATCTTTGGGAATGTTTTAGTCAAGCAGATACTAGTACTTAATTAAAATAATCAAAATCTAGTATGATAGATGATGGTGATGGTAGTTGATACTTCATAGCAGCAGGGGTCAAGGCCACAACCTTGTGACCCTCCTCATCACTAGCATAAGACGCTGCACTGTATACACTGCAAGTTCCTGATTGTAATTTAAGAGCGGGATACAACGCTTTGAAAAAAATTCCAAAACTAGTTTTATGTGCCGTGACCTGATTATTATGTGCTGTGACCTGAATATTATGACATAAATCCTAAATGCAGTTTGGTGACATTATTGTCAGCTAGTCAGACAATAGCCTGCTTCATATTTAGCCAAGCCTCTGTAACTGGTTTGCTAACAGTTGACTAAATAGTTCAGTTGCATGGAAGTTAATGTTAACCTAGGTTTTACACAGTAAGACTATTTGATACTAACACAAAACATCATATTTCTGAAAACAATGCTAAAATGTTGTTTAAGTTTACCTCAGGTCCATTTAATGCTATTTTTAAAAACAGATAGTTTCTTAATGTTATTCATTGGTCTGTCAGATATCATTTAATTAAATAGTGAACAGCGGCGCCAAGCTTAATAAAAGAGGTAACTGTAAATATTTAGTTGGACATTGCCACTGCACTAATACTTGATTTACATACTGCGAACTATTCTGGTTTAATTATTTCATTCAGCTAGCTTTAGGATTTCTCGTTTTACCACATATGATTTCGAAAGGCTTATAGCTTGTTGGGACAACACATACAGATGTATGGGGAAATTTCAGGATATCGAGGAGAAAATGCAACGTTGGGAGGGCATAAAAGGGATTTGCTTTTGCAGTTATGCTAATCATTATAATCACCCGAGCCGCTAACTCACAGTCACCTGACCACAAAACTCCGCAGCAGGTCACAGTTATAAAGGAGATTAGTCACACTTTTCCAGCTTTTGTTGATCTAATCTAAACGTACAGTATCCCGCAATGACGGTTCATCGTGCCGCTATATGACAAATGAATATACGCCAGCCTTTCTCTATGTTAAATCTCTACCGCAAGTTACTGTAGTGATTGCTTATGGCAGCCATTAGAAGACATCAATCAACAAGCTGCAATTCAATTTCTCAGATGGAGTTTTGAATCATTAACGCTATTTTAAAAGGCATGTTTTAGCAACTGTTTTCCATTTGGTAAGAAAATCTATATCTGAACACCCCCTGAGCGACATTCGTCTGTGCTTGATGTTCCTGATAGCATCATATTTATCATAATCATACTGAAATTCTAAATCGTACTCTCCAAATGAAGTTCTCCCCACGCCTCATTACGATAACCCGGTTTTGCCATTTTTTCGCCTTTGGTCTCCGATCAATAGAGAACTCAATAAAAGGAGAGGCAAGATGGAAGGAAAATACATTACTCTTAACTTGTGGCACAAATTAAAGGCCAGGATGTGGAAGATTTGGGTTAGATTATTGATTAAGGAAGTCCTTTATAGCACTGTATTGATCTGGTCAATACGCGCTACCTCATGATGGAGCTAATCACGTCAAGCTCTCAGATCCTGCAAAACCGAAGCCAAAGTCACCAGAGAAAAGGCTTTTCTACATGAATGGGTCCCCATTTCTGAATGTATTCATTTACCTCCCAGTAAGAAGATTTTTTTCTGACTGGGTGCATGGACTAATGCGACCTCAACCGCAGAAAGTACTTCCCTTTAGTTACAGTAACAGACTGTACGCAAAGACTCAACAAGGAAACACTGAACATTTAAATTCAAAATATAAAGACCCGTCTGTTTGTGGTTGTCACTACGAGAAGGAAAAACAATATCGCTAGTGAATATTTTCTGGACTAATGTTCCCTATGTAAATGTTCTGCTGTGTTCTAAAATAGAAGAGCAGGTGAGAGATGTCAGGGTGTGTCCTGAGAGAAAAACGCTGCACGAACAGGTGTGAACTGTCACATGTGCCTCAGGTAAAACAGGTGATCCTGAGAGTGAGCATTGCAAAACAAAACAAAACAAAACAAAACAAAAAAAGTACCAAATCACACACACACCGACAGCGCTCAGTACAAATACACAAGGTCATACACAAACATCCAAACACATTGGGTGCCTCTCACAAGGTGTTTAAAAGAGATTCAATTTCTTAGAGACCAAAAAAAACGGTCTGTGCTGAGTCCCATAGGAAATGGCAATCCATGCATTAAATAAAGGATTAGCAAAGAATAACTGCTATGTCACAGTCTGAATACTCAACAGCAGCTCTCTCACCTTCTCTCTCTCTCTCTCTCTCTCTCTCTCTCTCACACACACACACACGCACACGCACGCGCACACACACTTTCTCTCACTTTCTCTCTCGTTCCGTGCTTGAGAGGACATTGGACGACGTTAGCCCTCTCTGCGGCTTTTGATTTACAGTACAAGACATTTGTATTGGGATTTTGCACGTCACGTTCAGAATACCTCTGTTTCCTGTTTAGCCAAAAAAACATTTTCTTCCTCAGAAGCTTATGTTGTACTAATTTCTTAATCTTGACCCAGTATCCCTCTCTCTAGAAAACTTGTGTGTACTTAAAGTGCTCAAGACAAGTCCAGTTGAAGTTTTAGCATCTCAGCGATGGTAAATCTGCCCCCCGGGGGGCTGGCTCACACTGTAATCCGAGAAGGATTTACATATTTATATCCCCCTCACGGAGTGCCGTGTTACAATCAGAAACCGATTTCGGAAAGGCATGCGGAGTAGTTGTGTTAGTGCTGCAACCGCATGTCACCACCAGGGCTCCAGATCCCTGTCATGTCCCGCGTTTCCAATTACCCAAGCCAATGAGCTCATCTAGGGCTTTGTGTGGCAAGTCTCCCTTGGTGTTTTTCACTCACTCAGGGAACAGAGATAAGGCTGTGCTATCTGGGTGAATATGGTGGGAAGGAGCCAATTAAAGGCAAAACTGCAGGTAAACCTTTCTCCTTGAACCTCATTAGACTTTCTGTTAAACGGTCTGTTGGCTCTAGCCTTTAGCTACCACGCTAAGGTGTCTGACTTGCCGGCTCAAAGCTGGCGAACATGGATTTGTTTGTTCCACGTGGATATCATAAGTCTTAGGGAACCAAAGAAAGCAGATCTACTGGCCAGGGGCGCGTGTGTGTGTGTGTGTGTGTGTTTTTTTTTTTTTTCAATTTCCGAGCGTTAAAAGGGGCTACGGATGATGACAGCTTGATTTGTCAGTCTGATCTGGCCGATATGCGATCCTCTGCTCCAGTGTAGGGACGCTCGTGCAGATGTGCCCGGGGTGGGGTGGGGGGGGGGCAGGGGGGGCTGAACTCTGCCTTTGATACTTGAGAACTTGCGTGTGCCCATCCCTCTTCAGATCACCTCTGGGACTGGCACTGATAAGACGAGGTTATGCCATGGCTGCGCGTGGCGAGGTGGAAACTTTTCCGACGCCGCTGTGTATTCCTATGCCAGGGAACATTGTGTCTGATACGGTACTTCAATCTCACAGCAATAGAAGCAGTAAATTTAAATAGCGTCTGTATTTAACAGAACACCCCCCCCCCCTCCACCGACCCACCCACCCACCCAGGGATTATGGAGTGTTACAAAAGGCAGAGGGCCTGTGGGGAAGATCAGTGACTGGAACCACCTGAAGAATTTGAGGGATACTTGGAACTTCTTTCTCATGAGTAAATCAGTCGATACGTATCGACCTAAGACAAAATTATCTTGTATTTACAGCGTAACTGCCTCAAGTGTCTGGTCCATACAACAAATTCATTTTTTTTTTCTCAGAGAAGGCCTGCAGTTCCAAAGGCTTAGTTTTTGTAGACATTACACAGCGCAAAGCTGCGTTAAACAAGTGAGAGTATAACTTATAGATAGGGCTCACCACTAAATCAGTATCTCTCACCGAAGTCTCAGTATTTTACCACGGCAGTGAAGAAAGCCAAATCTTTTGAGCGTCACGGGATTTTTGGCAGTTTTTGCAAAGAAGAACACGAATCGGCCAGTGTTCGGAAACACCACTATAAACATTTGTTCATTAAATGAAAGAATATCCACAGTGCTTACATCTACGTTCACTTACATGTAATACTGTTTATTTTACTCAGAACAGTATGATCTATCCATTAAAGAATACCTGGAGACAGCAATGAGACAGCTCTCTGGGCATGCTCTAAGCTTTCCTCCATTACTATGCCTGGTGTGTCTGAGATTTCAAGAGATATTCTTGGCACTGTGAAACATCCTTTAGTTTGTTATGTAATAAAATATCAATTTTGTCCCTGTTTGACTCTGAGAAAGGCTGTTTGTGTTAAATGTCAGTCTGTTAAACATGCTGTAAATCTGACTGTTCTACTCTCCTGTTGTTAGGTTAATCTCACTGAAGTTTCTTCGGCCAAGAGCATATTTAATGTGCTACTGTCTATGCAATCCAGTGCATCCTCAGCTGTGTGAGACAGTAGACTGGGGTATGTTTGGAACATGCCTTTTTGACAGAAAACGTAGATTTTGCCCCATTAATCCAGAGTAAAAACTTAAACTTTTGACTTACAGACTGTAGTTTTGCAAAACACATTTCTCTTGCAAAACTGTGAAAATAACAAAACATTAGGACAAAAGATAATGATCAAATTAGCAATATTAATTTTGATAGCATCAGCAAAGGACACGTCAGTGGGGTTAAGTCTAATCAGCACTGAGAACTGTTAAACAAAAGGAGGTTAGTACAGTACAGCTAATGTGTTGTTATACTTTTACAGTGAAAATGATTAATGCTATGCTACCTGAGTGAAACCTAGTCCCACCTAGTGCAAGATCTTCATGTTGTGAGGATGTCATTGTGGAACATGGGCACAAACAACAACTGTCCAGCGTTCAGGGTCACTGAGGAACAAATGAAATCGCAGAGGTGGTGAATGAATATATCTATTTTAATGGGGTAATAACACTTGAAAATCATTCAAAATGCTTAGAAATCTCTGAATAGAGAAATAGAAATGGTTATAACTTAAATTGTTGCATAATTTAAATTGTTTATATTCTTTCATCAGTAAAGAAAACAAAAATAGTGTCTCTTTATGAAAACATTGCAATCTTTGGATAACTACATTGAATTGCTCTCCAAGGTTGCTCAAAGAGTGTTCCATTTCATCTCGTATTTGCGTCAGCTTTGGTCAGAACCATCAAACATACACGCGCAAGCACACACACACACACACACACACACACACAAAAAGTCTGAATAGTAAAAACAGACCATCTGCCAGATTTGTTTAAATTCTCGAAATTTAATGAACTGTTTTGGAGTTGAACAGACGAGCTTAATGGTGACCCAAACCGATAGCGTCGAGATGATCAGTCAGCACCAGAGAAGAGGAACAAAACGTCCCGCTGGAAAAAAGCATCACTGTCTCTTGCAGTTAAAGCTCTCCGTACCACTCAATGCCGCACGCAGCCGCCCCAGAGCAGTCGTCAGGGTGGACCGGGGGCTTAGCCATTTACTGCAGTCCTCGTAAGCAGCGTACATATTAAATTCTTTCCATCGCTTCACATACATCATATGGCTTTCATTTTCTACAGCCACATGCACGTTTGGAAAAAAAAAAAGGAACGCTGACATGTTGCTTTCCAAAGGCTTCATTTGCTATGAAATGCGAAATGTGACTGTGTCTCCTCTAAATTGATTATGGCGCTTTCCCCTCCGAAAAAAATCCCAAAAAGGAGAAATGGCGAACATAGTTTCGAGTAGTTAACGTAGCCTGGAGAGTAATTGGTCGATGGTTTAGAAGTTATTTTCTGCAGCTGTGCAGCCATCAGCCGAACCAAAAACTTGAGGTCATATGAACATCTTAAGCTAGTGAATAAGCTCTAATAATGAGGTGTAAGTTACAAGTCTGTATGCACTGTAAATGCCATTTACACTGTACCAAGATATAAGACAGTGGTATGTCAATGATAAACATTACACATAACTTATGATCCTTCATTACTTACATATCGAATATACAAGTGAATAACTTTAACATCTGTGAACGTGCACATTGTCACAGAGTTCTTTTACATTTATATCCTGATAAATAAACATCTACCATCTGCTCTGCTCTTATAGATCCAGAGTAGCACACATGTAGGTATATTCTAAATGTAGTTATTTTAGATACGAATTCATAACTAAATTCGCAAAGATATTCAAGACACGTAGTAGAAGTTGGGACCTAAAAAAAAAAAAAGGACACAGGAAAAAACAGGCCCATAAAAGGATATCAATATTACTCAGTTTACTAGGGCATTTGGACAACACCATTTGTGCCGGTTCCCCAAACACGGTACATTTAGTTCTAAGACTTTTTCAGTAACACAAACATTCAGCTTCACTTATACACTCTGTGACATGCAAATATTCCTCCAGTCTCAGTGTACACGTGTGACACTTTCTAGCGCTGGGCAGCATATCACCTATCAAAACAAAACAGACGCTGTTGTGGGCTTTATACGTCATGACGTTATCGCCAACCGACTGTTCTTCCAGTTCTTGTCTGCGTGTCTCACCCTATTCTAAAATCCCCTGGCACTTCAGCGTGAAAACAAGGTCCAAGCCTCATCAAGACCTACTTCCTCTTACGCTTAGGCCTTTCCTCTCTTCTGGCCCCAAACCCTGTGGCTTCGGGGGCATGACCTCAACTCTCTGACCCCTGGAAATGGGTGGATCTGGGAGCATTAGAGTTCAAAGATGAGAACGAGGTGATGATGAGAGATTGCTGAACAGGGCGTGTGCACTGTTAAAGAGGATGTACTTCATGATGACAATGTACGTTTGAAGACCCATCTGTCTGAAGTGCACTTGGAAAACTACCCCTGATTGTCTGTGGAGTTAAAGAGGTCAGAACCTGTAATGAAGACAACCTCCTCAGACATTAATCTTCTTTCAGGTCAAATCCACTTCAAAATCCATAAAGCTCCTATGTGGTGGGATAGTTTTTTATTTATTTATTTATTTATTGGAGACTTTGTTTTCCAGGCTTTAAAAAAACTGACAAACCGCCGGTGTGTTGTGTCTGACACACATCAGACCCAGCTCTATTATTCACGGGAGTTTCCAGAAATATGTATAAGTTTGAAAGTAAGGCTTTTTCTAAATCAAAGCTTTAACCAAATGTGTCTGCATGTGTCTGATTTTGAAATATTTTTCAGTTGAATTCACTTCATGATTTTTCCAAGTAGCACCAATAAAGATATTCTCTAATTTCCTGTGTTTACCTGATTGGAGACCAGACAGAGGAGATGTCTGTATGACTGGAACTTGAGCCTCTATCTGAATTCTACAGATGGAGGGAATGACTCTTTTGGCTTTTACATCTTCCAGAGCAGTTTGAGTAACTATTCCACAAAATTAAACAGAGAAATTTAGCTTACGTCCTTGATTTTTTTATTTTTTTTTTTACAAAATGTGACAATCTTTCTGGAAAGTTCTGGGTTTCAAAGAATGTTGCCCTCACTATAACAGACAGCCAGCAGATGGTTTATGATGGGCTAGTAAGGCAGTCACCCCAGCGACTGGGGAATGTATGCTGCAAGGTCTGGGAGCGGAATCAGCACTATGTTCCGGCCAGTGGCTTTTATAGTCGTCGCCAGTAATGATGATCTGCGCTTTTTTATTTCCGCCACCCTGTTATTGGATATCGGGACATTAACCTAAACGAGTTATCTTAGGATAGGACACAGGGCAAGGTCTAGAATTTTCAGGGTTTCTTCAGGACTTAAACTCTGGCTTTAAAATGATATTTATGTGCTGAGATGTAGGATTTCCAGAGCACTTTCGGTGGTAGGAGGAACAGAATGTACTCATCTATTTTAAGAGCCATTTCACAAAACAAGGCACATTCATTGCCTAAATGTACATTTAAGTCTCTCAATAGTGTTAAATGATTGAAGTCCCAAGACAGGCCGTTTGATACAGGACTGAATATAGGCTTCACTCCTATTGGATGGTCTATGTATTGACCTTGGAAAAGCTGCACATATGGTATACTTATAGAGTTTTTACTCATTGTTCCTCTAGATGACCTAGCCTCGCCTATAGACTGTAACGTATCCTGCTCTTGTCCAAAGTAGAGGCAGACTGCCCTGATCTTTCCAACAGCTTCCTCAACAAGTTCCAGTGATAACTCTGAAATAAAAAAAAAAATCTAATATGGGGGAAACTGCATATATATTATCATATAAAGTAAATATAGGAGGAATATTGGGGAAGCTAGAATTGAGCATATATATATATAGCCCTGGCTTCTCCAACACTCTGATTAGTCAGTCATGATTAACTATGGAAGTAGTTAGTTGCCTGTTACTCAAAAACTAGTAAAAAACTCCAGCTACATACTTATTTAAGCTTACCATTTAAGCTTAACCTATAATTAACTAACTAATCCATTTTATATGTGTGTACCACTCTGTATGTATAAGCGTGCACTCATGTGCTTGCGCAATTGTGTGCATGTGTGTATGTGTACAAGCATGTGTGTGTTTATGTGTGGATGTGTTTGTGTGCGTGCGAGTGTGTGTGTGTGTGTATGCATGCGCAGATGTGTGTATCAGTCTGTGTGTATCAGTGTGAGTGCCGGCCGTAACAAACACAATCTGACTGCGACTTCTGGGCACAGAGGAGTAGTAAAGTTTCTGGAGCAGTTAAGCTCTGCGCTGTCACCTGATGCACTACCCGGCATGATAAAGCTGTTTGACAGACTCTCGCAGGCTTGAACGGGGGAAGATGTTAAGATCAGCTCGGAAATTTATGGAATAACTCCAGTATGTGCTTAAACCCAGCCGCATGTGGGAGAAATAGCCGATAAAGGAGATATATCAGTAGACAGAACTTAATCCTAGCACACAGAAAAGACAAAGAGACAAAGTCTTCAACGTATCTATTTTTCTGACTCAACATCTGTTGTGTGTCTGAAGACAAACCACACTATATTTACTGTGGACCCTCAGCATCCATACTTGTCAAAGACATTTCAGAGGAAAGCTTTTTGACAAAACCCAAAATAGGAAATCCATTTTTTTCCCCCCCTGGTTAAAGTTATACTCAATCCCAAAAGAGCACCATTATACCATTAGCCCTTGGGTTTTAAACGTCGTACGTTATTCCAAAATGTAGTTTAACGTCCTAATTGGACAACAAATTGCTTTTATCCGATTTGTGAAAATATTATTTGCTGAAATCAAATTTGAGTGTTTGAGATGCTGAAAATAGAGAATTTCATAACAAAAGGAAATTCTTGGATCTATAATCTTGTTTGCTCAACACAATCTGATGCCGTGGGGCCAGTTTGGTGACGTACTGTCATTCCAGACTTAATGATCCACGTCCGGAGACCAGCTGACAAAAGATCTGTCTCTCAGTGATATACAAGAGGAACGTCTTATTTCAGCATTTACGAAACTAAACTGTCACTGTTTAATCAAGGCCCTGTTCATGTTTCTTTTAAATTGGTAAAATCTCGCAATCGTAAGAAGTCAAACAATCATATCGTTCCGTTACGAAGACAGCGTTGCATGAAAATTTCGGGGTTAAATTAGAGAAACAAATAACATGGCTCTGGTCATACGAGTCTTATGAAAAGAAACTGACGTCGCTCAAGCGTTGACCTGATGGGTTGACCTTAAACAACCTCCCAAACAAACAGTGGCAGTTCTTAAAATGTAAATGGAAACTGGAAATGCCTTTACAAGGACACCAAATAAACACAATTCTTATTAATCCCCCTCAAAAATAAACCAGACCAACTAAACAAGAGCAGAAATAAAACAAAGGGGAATAAGGGAAAAAATGTATCTGAGAAACACCTCCCCCAGTTCTACAGTAGAACTTGATCACCCTATTAAGTGAGCTATTAAAGGCTTCTTTCAGATTACTCAATTCCATTCTTTGCCCATGGGTGTGCAAACTCAGATTTGAATTCCTTACAAATCCTACTTTAAGCCAAGATAACATTCTAATATCATAGCCAAGAGCTACTGTAGTCACAAGACACAATATTTATTAGCAGCGCAGTTTTTGGCTAGGGCACTGATTATAAGGACGCGCACTACACGCACAATAACACAAAGACTCAGACATAGAGTATCTTTAAACCTGTACACGTTGTTTGTCATGCTCAAGCCTGCTGGAGAGAGGACCCGCGTGAAGGCAGGCCACTAAATCCTCAGATACAGCAGATAAAGGATAGCTTAATGTTATCTGCACTACTTTATCTTCTTTTGCTTAGTCACAACCAGAGCAGAAAGAAAGAAAGAAAGAAAGAAAGAAAGCCTCTGTCATTGAACTCCGCCCACATAGAAATCAAAAACGTGTGACAAATTCTACACCTTTGAAACGCTACTTGTGAAACTTAACATTTATAATGCATCTGTAATGATATGAATCAGTGTACTAACAGAGTGACAAATGGCAGCGGTCCCATTTGGTGATGGTGGGGGGGGGGGGCTATCGTTTTTCCTCATCTCACAAAACCAAGTTTAATTGGTGGGTTGGGAGGCTATGTATTTTTGGTTGATACTCATAATTCGTTGTGGGAAAAAAAAAAAACTCTTGGCAGGAATAAGAGGACAAGCTAAGTGATTTTAATCTGCCAGGTCCTGTCCGAGGGGTGGGGTGGGGGTGGGGGGGGCACTTAATCCGTTGGAGTCCTTTTTGTCAGAACAATGGCTTTAGTGGCTGAGCTGGAGGGCAAGATTTCAGGAGATCTAATTAAAATCCATGCATCGGGAGAGAGAGAGAGTGGGAGAGAGACAGAGGGAGAGAGAGAGAGAGAGAGAGAGAGAGAGAGAGAGACAAGCAGTCAGCGTGCTAAGACATTTGCCCTGCTGGGAGCGTGTGGACCTGTCACACCGGTGGCTTCTCCTGAGCGCCTGAAGTGTGTGTCTGTAACGAATGCTTGGGTGGAGACAGATAACAGAGTGTGTTCCATTCCCTATTCCGCCTGAAGACATAACCCTCACACAGGCATGTACTGTAGCTTTAACGTGCAGACTTAAGGCCACTCTGCTCTGTGCCCTGTTGACTACTAATAAGTGCAATAGTTTAGAGATGACTAGCACTCCATCGCATTGGAATTTGAGAAGTTTTTTGAACGGGCCCCGTGCCCAATAACACAAATGCGCACTCACACACAAAATGTCCCTGAATATGTATACATTGCTCTTAAATGCTCCAGCCCACTTAAGAGGAACTGCTTCAAATGGCCCGTGGCTATTTATAATAGTTGGAAACCTGCCTGAAACAAAGCGTCCAAAACAATGTTTCAGCTTTTGGCACCGAAAACAAGTCTCCGCAGCGGTTCATGGCAGACGGGTCAAAAGTTGACTGCTGGTGTGATTTGACAGGGTGTGGAGCTTGAGAGAGGGAAGAGGAGGCGTATGGGAGTCAGGAAAGCTTTGGAGTGGGAGTCTGTGTGGTCCAATAACACAGACGGAGAGAGAGAGAGAGAGAGAGAGGGAGGGAGGAAAACAACAGAGGCTCGCTTTCTAAGTATTATCTCAAACATGTAAACAGAAAAACAAAGTGCTATAAAATGCTTAGACTTAACTCGGCTACCATCCTGTTGCATTTTCCTTTCTGGCACTGAGTCAAAAGACAAAAAGACAGCACAACTTATAATTGATTGAGAAAACAAAGTGGCTCACCGAACAATTTGTCCCCTTGAAAGTGAATGCGGTTCACTCAGGAATCGGTGAAATGCAAGTGCATGAATAATGAAACAAATGGAGAGAGAGAGGGAGTGAATGGCAGAATTGTAACCAGATGCATAATTCATTACATCAGACACTCTCTTCCACTTCTTATGAATGTAAATTTAGTGGATTTATTCATGGCTATTTATTTATATGCTAGAATTCTTGGTATAGTGGTCAGGCCTTCCAAAGAGACTTGATCACCTTTATCACCTGAGAGATTTGAAGCGATTTTAGAGCCTTTTATTTATTGATATTTCCATTTATTTATCTTTTAGTCAATATCAGAGGCATGGCCGTCGCGACTCGTCCTGTCAGCAACACGCATTAATAATTCATGCGGGAAAACACAGAGTCAGTCCAGTTTCCCTCACTCCCGCACTGATATGCCACAAACAGCGTGACTGCTCCATTTTAATGGCACTCTGGAAAGTTTATGGCTGTGGAATGCACTCATGAGATGACCAGTCTGGAAAAGCGCCACACTGGTGCTTTATTGGGAGCGAGGTATTGATTGTTAGGACCATAAATTCTATTGAGTTCGGGTATGACACGAGCTGTATTAATAAGGCATTGTGGTATGTAAAGAGATAACTCTGATTATAGCTGGTCCTACAGGATTCTATTGACTCTCCAAATGTAACACTTCACATACATTTTTTTAAAATTATTTTAACTGGCAAAGAAGTTCATTTTAGTTCCCTGACGTTTTTGTCTGGTTCTTGTTTGAGCGACGTTTTTTTTTTTTTCAACCCCAACCAGTCAAGTCAGTGCACTGAAAAAATAAAGAAATTAACTTGCTTAGTTTTGACAGACTGAAATGCACTGGTACACAGAAAAAGATAAGCATCAAAACTTCAGGCAAGATGTAAGGTAATGTTTAATCTGGGATGATCTTGAGGGTTTTTTTTTTCTTTATTTGTTTTTGGAGAAAAATCTACTTTGACATTTTTGGCATTTTTTCCATAAGACTCATAGCAGGAGGGGATGCTTTTGATTTGTGTCTATGATGAGGGCAGGAGATTACTATTTTGGAAACCCAGGCTACTGATCTGGCAACGTGCTAACACAAGGGGGGGAAAAAAAAAGCAGCCCAGAAACAAGAGGAATAAGAGCGATTTTAAGCATCCTGGCTGGATTGCTATTTTTTATGGTGAGTATAGTAAATTTAGTCAAGTTTACCGCGGTTCAGACGGTTATCACTGCACGGTGCAGAGAAAAAACAAGGGTAAAGGTGAGGTATTGATTTTGGTTAAGTCCTTCTTAGAGAAACGCCCAAGTTCTCTCCAGGTGCTTATTGTGGTTTTCATTGTGTTCAGTGTGAGGATTTTGAAGAATTTGGAACACCATGTACCTAACTTTTCATACATTTTTGCCTTGAATACACAATACTTGTTCATCTCCAAGCACACACGCTCACACATGCACACACATGCACGCATCCACAAACCCACAGACACACACACACACACATGCACATACTGTATATACAAAATAACTCCAACTATTTAATGTAACCAAAGTTCTGAAAGCAGATATTCATAGAATAGAGTGATTCATTTTCAAGCATAGATTTCAGTTGGGAAGCTCAAAACATACTAGTTGTAATGCAGCTAAGAGAACCAAACATAAACATTAGAAGAGGACAATACCACCATTTGACTTCTACAGTAATATTCACTATGGTAAACTCTGAGTGTACAGTAAGTGCGCAATGTAGTTCAGTTCTGGGACACGTTACCGGACATATTTCTCTGGTATCCTGAGAGAGAGGAAATGGGTTGGCCATCTGTCTGCTGGGCCAGCAGATATAAACATATATCTCTCAATTACTGCTACAGAAAACTAGAGCATAACATCAACAACTTTCTTTTTTTTTTTCTTTTTTTTTTTTCTTGCTCTCTCCTCGGTGTTTCTCTCTCTCTTTTTTTTTGTCTTTCATTGTCCTCTCACTCTCACTCTCCCTGACTCTTTTTTAAATGTATTTATTTATTTTGCGTCAGCATTTCGCCCGTAACGTGGAATGAAATCGGTCACACGCCGTGCAGGCTAAGTTTTCCAGTCAGAGTGACGTCTGTGTGGTGTAGTCTTATTGTTATATGACCAGTTGTCAGCCTGCCATGCCATTCCAGACAGCTGTGTGAGTGATAGCAAAGAGAGCTGTGTGACCAGACCACCTGGCTTAGACCCTATATCCCCCCCCCCACCCCACCCCCCTCTACTCCTCAGCGCTGATTAAAGGGTAGGGATTAAGCCTCCCAGGAATGCCTTTGTCCTTAGGGAACAGACAATGCATTCAGACAGTTCCTTGAGAGCAGCTCTGATAGCATTAGCTTTGTACTGCATGGACTTCTAAGCCATAATCATAACGAATCACTTAGAAGGGCGCTCGCAGAAAGGACTTGAAGCTAAAATAGATGGAAAAAAAAAAAAGGACATTTTGTAATTTGTAATGATAAAGATTCTTCGGGTTTTTGCTGTTAAGCAATTACATGGCACTTTAAGAGAAAGGAAAGAAAGAAAGAGACAGTATTCTGAAATCGGCTCATCTTCCTTTAGGCAACTCTGAAAAGGTCATAAACATGCTTTGCACATATCACACATACTTGACTTAAAGCTGACTGCAGTGAATATCCTGATGAAAACATCAAAAACCAGATTTTCTGGTTTTCTGTCTGAGTCTGTGTTACATACTGTAGATCGGGGCAGAGTTTATGACATGGAGGTCAGCTTAGAGGGGGTTTTAGGATTATATCAAAATAAACATTTGGATTTGAACGTCAACCTTTCACCCCACCCATGGAATGATTCAGACTTTTCCCAAAGCCGGTCATTTCCTTCATGTTTAACAGAACACCTGCAATAACTACTTTTTCCCCTGGGGGAATCAGTGCAACAGGGTGGGGAGATACTGCTCTATATTGTTCTACAGTAATGGAGAGGTAGGGTTTGGAGAGGGGGGGGGGTAGTCTCTGGCCACATTGTTCCACTTAACACGGTGAATGGATCAAGTGTTGGGTCTTAATCTGCAAGCACTTAACAGACAGGATGCAGGAAAAGGACCAACACCATGCTGAGAAAGTCAAAGAGGGCTCCTCAAACGAGATTTTGGGAGGTTACTGACTGCAACATTCTAACCTACAATGACAAATAGCTTTCCATGGAACTTTCTAGAACTGTCAGTCACAGGCATCCCATTATAAAGAAATGATGTATTTGTGCAGTTCTTCAAATATGCACAAACCAAGCACTATTGTGTTACTGTAGCAGGGTTGAATGAATCCATTCACACTACTGTATTCTTTGGAAGAAATGTCACAATTTGATGAAAGATGCTGTACCTCTTATCTATGACTGTTGAGTGCTTCAACCATTATGGTGTTGACAAGGATAGTACAGCAGATGTGTTTAGTGAACTTTAAAAGCAACCAATGAAGAGAATTTTGAAGGCTTATTTCAGAGTGACTTTGATGGGACAGACTAGACAGTTATGTGTGTTAAATTATAGGGTCTTTTCATGAAAAAAAGACTGTGTGTATGGGTCGAAAAAAAAAAAAAGAACCCATAAAAACTAAAATGAAGAATGATGCAATCTATCAGGGTGAGATATCAGGATGACCCGCATATGTTGTAAGGCAGAGGATTGAGAAGTTAGGCCAGGAGGGAGAAGACAGAAAAACACTTCCAGAACAGAGGCACTGCATGCTCCTGGCCCTCATCCCTATCAGTCTTGCATGATATTTAACCCTTACCCCTAAAATGTGCCTATGCACACGCGCACACACACACACACACACACACACACACACACACACACACACACAAGCCCACACACACACACAAGCGCACACACTTAGACAAAGTGCAACAAGACTACACCCTTCTCTCCTGCAGACTTAACATATTTGAGAGAGAGAGAGAGAGAGAGAGGGAGAGAGAGAGGGAGCAAAGACACAGCATGTTCGGCAATGCTGAGTTGAGAGAACCCCCCCTCCCCCCCCCTCTCTTTTTAGAAGTCGGCTCCCACACTCGAGAGGCCAGGGCAGTGCACAGTGCACTTAAAACAGAGCTCTCCATCTCTGTGATACAGAGCCAAGAGCAACCAGACCAGCACTGATATAAGACGACATGTCAACCGTCGCTCCGCCACTCACTGGTGGCCCTGACTCTGAATACATCATCACTTTCTATTTTTCACCACGGCCCTTTGTCTTTTGGCAAATTAGACTATGACCTCTGGAAGACTGGGTGTTACTGTACAGTTCATAGATATAATCCATCATAGAGATAAAGAAGGTATTGAGGAAGGGTTTTTTTTTCATGTTGTTTTGTTTTTTCGATGATTTCTATGGAACTGTTTCGGTAGAGATCTGAAACAGGACAGATTCCCAGGAAAATACAAGCGCCGACAGTATTAACACAGCTCTGCTGGTAACCCTCAGGGAGGTTAGACATTAGCCTCCACACAGATAAAGACACGAATGAATGCCAGCATCAGAGCCTGTACCACCATCTCTTTGGAGACTATCACTGAACCAGACCTTTTACCAAGACATAAACAAACGTCCCCTTTGGTGACCCACTTGTCAGAGAGAGAGAGAGAGAGAGAGAGAGAGAGAGAGAGACCAAGAAATTTGTTTTGTTTCTACTGGAGACATAGGTCTCGAATGCTTTACCAAGGACTAGATTTGAATGCTATCGTCAGGGGGTGGATTTGCATGTTTGTATCGGCTGAATACAAAATTATATCTTGAAGCATTTATCCAGGTTAAGCTGACTGTTGAGAATAAGGTATTCCTTGTAGGGGTAGCTTAGGTGCACTCCTTCATCTAGCAGTAAAATGGCTCTTTCCTGATCTCTCCTTCTAAAATGCCGTGCTGTTTTTCCTTTCAAGTAACAATCTGACATGCTAAGTAAACATGCTTGGTCAACAGAACATGTTATTTTCATTAACTAAACAGTTCACTGTACTTTACTTTACTTTATGTAAGGTTTCAGAGTGAATGGTAGGTCAAAAACAAGCAAGAAAAGAGAGGGTAAAAATTACAAGGATCCAACGCGGTAAGCCGTTTGCCCAATTTCACTCTGGCCCACGCACAGACGACTGACTATGAACCAATGAAAGTATGGATGGATTTTGGTCGCGGTAAGTTTTAGTTAAATTATTAAAGGAGAATATGATGCATTCCTTTTTTTTCCCCCCATTATAAGCAGCATTAAACAGAACCGTCTCTGGTGTCACGTATTTTCGTGCTATGTGCATGTGTGCAACGCAAATCATGTGATATGCAAACTTTTTCAATATGCGGAGTGTGCCATGACTGTAACCTGAGTTTGGACAATATTTGAATGTTCTGGAATTTATCGCAATAGCGTCCGCAGTAAAATATTCCACTGGCCGTTATTTAGCTTGACTTAAATTCATAATCGTGCACTTACATACGGTGAGGCAGACGAAGTTATTGTTTCTTATTTAACGTGTGCATTCTGTATCTTCTGACAAAGTTAAACAAAACGCAACGATACACACATTTTCATTTTTAGCAGCCGTTTACAGCCGGGGCCAAAGAGCAGTTTCAAACTCTGACATCATCTCTGTGTGTGTGTGTGTGTGGGTGAAAGTTGATCTCTTCACCGCAGGGACTTAAACAGCGAAAGGATGGATGGGGGGGGGGGGGGGGGGGGTGTTGTGGCGAGCCTGAATCACCAGAGGAAGCGTATTTCAGTTCCCGGGGTTCGGACACAGGGATGGAGCGTTGGGATTGCTAGCAGGTTGTTGGCACTGAAGCGTCTGTGGGAAGGTCCCCTTTGAGCTACTGCCAAAGAAAAACCTCTGTTTAAATCAATGCAAGCCTGAACGAGACACAACGGTTCCTTTTTTACTATTAATTAAATTTTCTCCTGATTTAAATCTTATTAGGTCTCAAAAATAGACAAGTCTAAAAAAAAAAACCAAAAAAACCCCAAGATGCTAAAACTGTAATTATTTAAGATTATTCTTATTCTTATTCTCACTCTCCTTATTCTTATGCTTATTCTTATTCTTATATTAATATGTGTGTATATGTAAAATACAAAGCATTGCATTTATTTGCACTAAAAATATATTCTGAAAGGCCATTGAATGTGTCCTTGTGCTTATTTGTTTCCTTGAATAAAGCTGTTTCCTGCAACTGCAGACTAGCACTAGTTAGTTCTACAGTGGTAGGTTTAGTCTTTTCAAATGCAGAGCAGCTTTTACCTCTCTGTCCAGGCAAGGCAGCTCATTGGCTGCAGATCAGCTATGATGTCATCACAGAATGTTATAAGGGCTCTGACAAATAGCCTGAGAGCCACACTCAATGGGGCACAGCCCAACGGAGAGTGTGTGTGTGTGTGTTAGTGAGGAAAACGCCGCAACAGTGTGAGAGAGAGAGAGAGAGCCAGAGAGCGAAAGAGAAAGAGATAGAGTGAGAGAAAGAGAGAGAATGAGAGAGAGAGGGAGAACATAGTAAGTGCAGTATGAAGTGGAAAACTTAGTACTTGTGACAACTCAACAGATACAGATACGAACCTCAATTTTTATGGGAAACAAGGACAAAGAAAAATATTTCTGGAGGTTTGTGAATTTTTCTTTTGCTTTATCTTAATGCTTCACTAGTACTTTGCTCTTTCTTGTTGAATGCCTGTCATTGTCAATGATTATATATCTTTGTCTTTATCTTGTTTGCTCCAGACCATGGAAAGTCCAAAACCTTCTTTGTCTCTCAACATTTCAAAGGAGCCCAACGTCACCTCTTTCTACAGTGAGGCAGAGATGGTCTTGTTAGGCATTGTCATGTCCATTCTGGTCCTGGCCATTGTCTTTGGAAACATTCTGGTGATTACAGCCATTGCACGGTTCCAGCGGCTACAGAACGTGACCAACTGCTTCATTACTTCACTGGCCTGTGCTGATCTGGTTATGGGACTGGTGGTGGTACCATTTGGTGCCAGTTATATCATCTTTAACACCTGGCATTTTGGCAATTTCTGGTGTGAGTTTTGGACGGCCACGGACGTGCTGTGTGTAACAGCCAGCATCGAGACACTCTGTGTCATCGCCTTGGACCGCTATCTAGCTATCACCTCACCCTTTCGTTATCAGTCCATGCTGACCAAGTGCAAGGCCCGCATTGTGGTACTGTTGGTATGGATCATCGCGGCCCTCATCTCGTTCCTGCCCATCCACATGAAGTGGTGGATTTCTAATGAAGACAAGGCACGGGAGTGCATGAACAACACCTCCTGCTGCGAGTTCGATACCAACGCTGCGTACGCCATCACCTCCTCCATCGTCTCCTTTTACATCCCTCTGGTGGTGATGGTATTCGTCTATAGCCGTGTCTTCCAGGAGGCCAGGAAACAGCTGAAGAAGATTGACAAGAGCGAAGGACGTTTTCATGTCAATAACAACGCTGGAAATCAGGAGGGTAACAGTAGCAGTGGTGGACAAGGAAACCACTGCGAGGTAAGGATTGTTAAGAAGACGAAGTTCTGCCTTAAAGAGCACAAAGCTTTGAAGACTCTGGGCATCATTATGGGAATCTTCACTTTGTGTTGGTTGCCATTCTTTGTGTTAAACATAGTGGTGGCAATCAGGAGGGTGGACGACTTAAAGCTAACTTTTAGGATCTTAAACTGGATAGGTTACGCTAACTCAGCCTTTAATCCACTCATCTACTGCAGAAGTCCAGAGTTTAGATATGCTTTCAAAGAGATTCTGTGCCTCAACAGATCACGTTATCCCCACATAGGGCCTTCTAATGGATTTTATAGTGGACATAGCTGGCAGAGCGAACACCAACGAAGGAGCAAGTGCAGCTCGGAGGACAGCGATCCGGCAGAAGGGAGCTCGGAGAAAAGTGAGTTTTGCGGGTCTGTGGACAGGACTGACTCGAATGGAAACTGTAATAAAAACTAACGACTTGTAACCTGTATGTCCTGATCCATCTCCTCACAAGTCCAGACACGTTCCAGGGTGGTTTTAATCTCTCACAGAGACCAGACAAACAAAAACACAATGTTTCCTTGTGTCGTCCGGTAAGTGAGATGGGTGTGTAGAGTCTAGTTAGATAGAAATTATTGGGGGAAAACAGATACTTTTATATCGACATTTTCTGAAAAATGATTTTGGTCTCAGATGAGTCACATTTTTACTCCTCTACCTCATCCTGTACTTAGTTGTTTTTATTTTGTTCCATTTCATTTTTTTTATTTGTTTCCCCATATCACTATTACTTACAAACAGTGCATTTTACTGTGGCTATTAGAGATCTTCTCTGTCTTTTTAAAGAGCTTTAAAGACTGAAGTAGGCTGGTTTAGTGAGGAGGTTACAACACTATTTTTTATGTTTCTAAATGAGCATATATTTTGAGTAGTAAAAAAAAAAAAAAAAGCAACCCACAAACAGTTTTATCAATAAAATGATATTGGGGAATGAACTCTGTATTACCCATATGGTCAAATAAAGACATAGGGTGAAAGATAGAGCCATTCTCTGAGCCTGCTTTCTGATGTCCCTTGTCTTTTGACATGCATTCCTTCCCAGGTCAGCTCTTATGTAAGACAGAGATATTGAGTCTAATCTGTTGAGCCAAGGAAAATCCTTATGTTTTTCTTAGACGTTACAACTGACATCTGAAGAGAAACAACAGGTGACCAATTTTGTTCTTCTGTGCCAAACTGAGCACCGGAGAGAGTCAGTCAGTTTTGTGAAGAATTATTCTTTCTTGAAATGTCAGTGACTTTTTGGCTTGAACCCCACCCCCCTTTTTTTTTTTTTTTAATTTTCATCAGCACGCTTCCTGTGAAACATATCATTTCAGAATCTGCATGACTGCACTGAGGAATGAGGTACTGATATTGCGAAGCAGTCAGCAGTCAGTTCTGTACATGTTGTGCTTCCTCCGAGGCGATCTTTGTAAGTTAACGCTGTCAGAGTAATGGATTCGCTTCCTTAATTTGAAATATTCTCTTTAACTTGTGTCATGCGAGCTTTGGAATGAACCCTTTCACTGACTGACAGTGGCCTTTACAAAGGACCGTGCCACAGTAATGAAAGGAGAAATCAAGAGCTTACACTGACGGTTTACAGAGTCAAACGACTAATATGATTCTGCCTCACAGAATAGCGTTCATAATAATCCACAGATTAATAGAGAAAATCCTTAATTGTGTTTTATATTACTGTATCCATGTCTTATGAGCAGTGGGTTCGTGGACCAAAATGACAAATCTGAGTGTCTTTTGGTATCAACCTGCAACAAGACTTGTACTGCGATCCAAGCTTAGACTGCTGTTTTTGATCAGTTCCCACTGTCTTTTTTTTTTGTACCTCTCTCTTTTGGCATGGTACTACATGCTGCCAAATCCCAAACCCTATCCCCAGAGACTGATCTGATGAAATTTCACAAAGTCCGACAGACCACTGTAAAATGCTTTAAACTCTGTGTTTATGTAAGAAACGATCCGATTCCTAAACTTTATCTGGACCTCTAATATGGTTAGGAGATGTTCAGTTTCCACTCTTCGGATGATTATCACAGAATATTAATGTTTCAAGAATTGCACACTGAGTAATTTCCCCGTGTTCTCAGATTAGCTGTCTGTATATTTAACCAGTGCACATACGAGACGCTACATTATTACTTTTAAGGATATTTTTAAAAAAAAAAAGAAGAAAAAAAATCAGTGTTTGTGAGTTGTTTATCTGTGCATGTGGCTATCTTTTGAAGTGAGACCAGCTGCTGAAACTGTGAACTTTGTCCTTTTGGAAAATCTCTTTGTACTGTATTGTGGCTCTTTGTGTTAAGAGTTGAAGTATATTGTGGTTAAACAAGCAAACAAGCGCTTTATATTTCTATACATTTCCACACGTTAAATCTTCTTGAAGGAAAAAAAAAAAGAAAAAAAAAAGATGACGATCAAATTGTGTTTCACCAAATTGCAATGCAAACAAAAATTGCTTTGTGGTGACATGTCTTGCAACACCTTTACATATTTAAATAGATATTGTTAATGACGTCAACTGACATTCAATCGCCATTCTATTTGGAGACAGCACTGTAACAGTGAAAAGTGTACACGTAATGTAATGTTTAGATCTCTATTTTTTGTGTGTGTGTGTGTACGTTGACAAAGTAAGTGAGAGCAATGAGAGACACTTGTTAACACTGCACCCTTCTGGTGGTGTTCTCTTTTGCAGACCGTCTAAGTTAATTGCTTGTGTTAGTGTCTATCTTATACTAGTCTGTGGTGTGTGATGTGGCTGTTAATGAAGTTTTTATCTTCTCTGTTTTGTGGTAAAGGAGAAACGGTGACATAATATAGCCGACTGCATATGGCTGCAGATTAACTCAGCGTTCTCTGTTTACACTAAACATGATTAGTGTTGACTGATGTGCTGTTCTGTCCTCTCAGCTCCTGCTAACAAACATTTAATGGGATTTTTTTTTTTCCCTTTTTTTTTTTTTTTTTTGTGGTGAAAATGCAGATGCAGTCATCTAAATAGCCTAATTTATGAGATGGACTCTAATTAAATCTTGATGAGTGTTTAATGTGTTGCTCCTGTGAGAGCGGTTTTCGATTTCATTCAGGTTTTGAATGTAAACAACCCCATGTTGGGTATTACTTGCCACCCCCTCCCTGTTGTCAGATTTTGAATGTGTTCTAACTAAAAACGTTTCTTTAAAAAATGATGAAGAATTTTTGCCGTCGCTCAAAATATTTTATATGAGGTTAAAAAAAAACTACCCTACTGAAGAGCAGATGTGGTTTGAAATAGAATCTTCTGCTCCTTATTTTTGTGAAAATTTTCATGTCATGCTTATGATTCCATAGTAGCGTGGTCACAGCCAGTTTGAACGTAAAGGCAAGCACTGTCATCTATAATTTCATCTCTGCAACACAACGCCTTCAACTGTGGTCTTTGCTGTATCACAAAGAGCATCAATGAGTATATTCACAGTTAAATGGTTTCAGTTTGTAACTGTTTACAAGTACTCCACTGTGTGTAGGGAATAATCAGTCAGTAAACAATTAGAAGCCTATTCGTTCCTCTTTAGAGCATTCTCTGTGAGTATATGCTTCAGTACAGGCATGCAGTACAGTGTTCAGTCTGCTTTTTCTTCTAGTTAAGTGTTTACGTGTTGCCTCTGAGTTGCTCTCATCCAACTTTTGCCAACATTTGATTGGACTAATGAAGTGTGCTTTAAAATATCTGTTGTCCAGTGATATATTTATGAGATACAATTTGTGTCACGACATTTGCATTCTGTAATAAATAATGTATTTAATGCATATCGTATTGGTGAAAACTGTTTTTCTTTTGTTTGTTTGTTTGCTTTGTTTGTTTGTTGGTGTGCTTGCCTTTCTTTTTTTTATTGGTCTGGACGAGAGTTGTACATCAAAACACGTCGCTTTAAGAAAACAGACGAGCAGTCAAACTGACAGCGCGTTCGTGAGAAAAGAAAAGGCTTAAGCTTTTAAGACAGTAAAGTGTCAAAGAAGTATTTACAGAGAGGGTGTTGTTCCAGCTTTAGGCACACGAACAGTAAAACATGTTTCTTTAAGAAATGCAGAGAATGAGACAGAGGGAGGCCAGTCTGAGCTGGCCTTTGACTGTGACATAGCGTTTAAAGCCATTTCAAACACTCCTCTAGGGATGTATCATTCTGTTCCCACATACCCATCCCCTCTCTCTCAGCAGGAGGATATCAGAGCCACAAGACAATTACTCTTATTTAGAGGTAAATCAATCAGTAATTGAGACTGACTATGAATTGTGTCCATCTGTCTCTCTTGGAAAAAAAAAAAAATATATATATATATATATATATCCCCCTGAAGAATTAGAATTCACCGTTTACACTCAGCAAAGTGATAGAGCCATGTCTATTTCAGTATGGGAAAATAAGGCTACAGCATGTGATTGGAACGGTGGACGATATTGTAAAATATTTCCATTCCACACTGGCCCTTATTTCGGTCCCAGATTCCAGTGGAGTGCATTTTTTCGTACACTTTGTCCTCTTCATTTTTTTTTTTTTTTGTTCCTACTTGCAAAGGGAACAGCTACAATCTAATAAATTAGATGGTACATAAACGTCTTTATGTTTTGGCATATAACCAGAAACAAAAGGCAGACCTTATCTTAACGTACACAATTTCCATATGCTGAGCCGAGGAGGAAATAGGGCATGTGAATTTTTAATGGCGTGGTTTTGGACGGCCAGTGATTCATGGCATTATTGTAAACGGAGAAGGTTATTCCTGATTGAGGGGCTCGTAAGCTGTGCATGACATTTCGGAAAGAGCAGCACCTGATTTGTTTAAATGGGGTTCAATATATGGAACATTCAAGAACACTAAAACAACTTTTACCAATATGTCAATCAAATGAGGAGGAAATCATTGAGATTGCTGATATGCAGTTATTTATAAATCAAAGCAGTATTAGGGCAGTGGGTTTGCTCTCCTTTTGGAAGGTCAGACTTTTTTGCACTATGAATACAATTCTGAGGAATTAAAAATTGCAGGCAACAGTGGGGCTGTTAAGGCACTTAACCCTGGTAGTTATGGATGAGCGTGGAACACACCTGACCCATACGTGTTTTTTCTGTGCGTGCATGCATGTGTGCATGCATGTGTGCATGTGTGTGCGTGCGTGCATGTGTGTGTGTGCGCGCCTGTGTGCGTGCGTGCGTATGAGCTTTCCTCTTTCACAAAACCACTGTTTGCCTAGGCTTGACCAAGTATTCAACACAAAGAAGATTTGTATGGCCGTAGAGAGAGAACAGCTTGCCTGGCCACATCCTCTGAGATAATGATGGCTATTAGATCCTCCATACTTCAGGACTCCTATTCTCCCATCTTACCACTGAATCCAGCTGTGAGGCGGGATTTATAAAGGGAAACTCTGAGTTAGAAATCACACCAGACGCAAGAGTGCCTCTTGTGTTCAGATTAACATCTTTTGAATGGAAGCCCACAGCAGTTATTCATATACACACTTCCAATATAAGCCACTTTACTTCAATTAAATTGCCGCTCCAACATGTCATAAACACTGTGTTTATGACACTTAAGCACGTCTGGTCTACTCATTCAAAACCGAAATGAAACTGTTATATCGGTATTTCCTTCTAACGGGATTTCAAAATATTCCTTCGTTGTCAGAACAAACAAAATTCATGGTTCTGCTGTGACGACTCTTGTTTCTCTCAGTTCTGACACTTCTGTCCTTGACTTCTCATCAAGGCAGACGTCCAGCTAAGTCAGCCAATTTCTGAGGCCTCTCTGTTCTTCTAACTCTCTCTATCTCTCTCTCTATCTCTCTCTCTCCTTCCATCTATATGATTGTCCCATTGAGGGATCATGCTGTCTGTAGTTGTATCTGTGATCTAGGAGTTTTCCCCAATAGTCTGCTGAAGATGTGAGGGGGGGGGAGAAGGAGAAAATGGGGTGGGGGGGGAGTCTCTGATGCCGTTCACCCAATCTCCAGAGACCACCGGGATGATGCTCAGCGTGGCACCACACTGTCTGAAAGCAGCAGTGGACTCCAGAGAACCTCGGGGGGTGAACCAAGCAAAATCAGCTTCCTGAACCTCGGGTTAAAACAGCAAACCCACAGAGCTTGGTTTCATTTTGCCCTTATGTCCAAGAAAAATACATAAAAAAAAAAAAAATGTTCTTCAAACAAATAACCCATGGCCACACGCTGCGTTCTTTTCCCACGTTTGAATTCTACATGTTTCTGACGTTTCATAATTTTAATATGACTTTATAAATCTAACGCAGCGACATGTCGCAGATGCTAAAACTATCAACTTGGCTAGACAGTACACAAATGTCAACGTTTCTCCACAATTTGAACCTTGAAAGAGTTTTCAGTGCCAAACAGGGTCCAAGGCTGAGACATGAGAGACGGGGAATATGTCAGCTTTAGATCCAAACATGCACGGTAAACACAGACAAACAAAAACAATAACAACAACAGGAGCCCATGCCGATTTGGAACCAGACACTACTCCCGGGCCACTGCACTCTGAGCGCCGATTATGGAGACACACTCAAGAGCCATTTTCACAAGGTAAGAACAGAAACCTCCCCTGGCAGGCTAATGATTTTGCCATTAGAGTAATTCACCCGCTTATTCTCTCCTCACAGAACACGTTGTCTGTCATGTGTTTTTCACACTTTCCCAGCTGTGAGCGGAGTCACATCGGCACCTT
The DNA here is from genome assembly GCF_902362185.1 of Chanos chanos. Classification (NCBI taxonomy): domain Eukaryota; kingdom Metazoa; phylum Chordata; class Actinopteri; order Gonorynchiformes; family Chanidae; genus Chanos; species Chanos chanos. The sequence continues at coordinate 52,726,332 of NC_044496.1, read as the reverse complement.
CTCTATTTTTGGAAGGTACCGGAACAGTCTAGAATACGTCTCTGTTATTAGTTATCAAAGAACAATGTCACTAATGCCTGGAAGTGTCTGCTTTTCTTTGAAAGAAAAACACAAGGACGTAATTAATCGTTTTCGATATTTGTGTTTGTGTAAATACAAACGTTGCATGAGTTGAATGCAAAGATGTTACGTCATGCTGATGGCTGTAAATAAGCTTTTATTAAGCTTATTTTGTTAAGCTTATTAAGAAGGAAGCAAATATGAAACCAAGTTTTTTTGTTTTTTTTTACTCATCTTTGACTCATTCTACTGACAAATACTATATTGGTCGGTTTATTCATCAAAATGGAGAATCAATATGGGCTCCCATCAGCAGGTTTAATACTGAATGACTTACATTAACTTTGTTCCTCTTTTGTTCAAGGATTTCAAAGTGCAGAGTGACTAATTTCCTCTCTCTCACTCTCTCTCTCTCTCTCTCTCTCTCTCTCTCTCTCTCTTTCTCTCTCACTCTTTCAGTGATATACTCTTTAAAAAAAACCTGTTTCATTCAAGACACCACAGATTGAAAAACCTTGTGGAAATCTGCTACTATAAAGACAGGGCTGTTTACCACCTTACAAAATGAAATATCATGGATAAGAACCCAGCTGGGATCAGGACCAAATACAAAAGTCATGATTATTCTCAGCATATAACTGTTAAAGCCTTAAGAGACGTATGCTCACAGAAAACCTTTTTTCTTTTCTTTTCTTTTCTTTTCTTTTTTTTTTTAACTCGTCACTGTTTTTCTGGAGGTATTAACAACTGTAAAATGGACCTGAATGCTATTAATGGATGTTAATTAGCTGCATTTAATCATTCACGAATGGTCTGCACCTCATTTTTCTTTAACAGTGCGTGAGCTTGTACAACTAAAATTTCTTAAATGATTTCAATTTCAAAGCGCATTTCTGAGGTAAGTTTGAAGGACTGGAAAACCCATTTCATGATTTACAGGTCTGCTCGATTCGATAACAGCCGCAGCGAAACAAAAGCATGGGGAGCATTGGGGAGACGTTTCAAGCATTGTTTGTGATTTTGTTTCCTGTCACATAAATTCTCTCATTTTGTTTTAATAGAAGCGATTGGGTCTGGATCCGCAAATGGAAAATTTGAGCTGGGTTCAGATTAAGATGCATGAGATTGGTTGCAAATATTGTGCGTTATCAGAAAAAAAAAAAAAAAAAAACCTGATCATAAATTTCAATTTGATGTTTTAAAAAGAATGAGGGGAGGAAAAAGGTATGCCCAATACTCTCAGCTGAATGACATTTGGTGACGCTTGCAATTTTCATTAGCGTAATTCAGAAAATGTAGTCTTCTCATAGCTTTAGTTTTTGGCTGCTTGCCCAAAAAGAAATCAAGAGTGACAGAAACTGAATCCCAATGGTCCGTGTCACAACCCCCCCTCACCCAACCTCCGCCCCCACACCCCCTTCTCAGCATCTCTCTCTCTCTCTCTCTCTCTCTCTCTCTCTCTCTTTCTCTCTCTCTCTCTAGCTCTCTCTCTCTCTTTCTCTCTGTCTCTCTCTCTTTCCCTCTCTCTCTCTCTCTCTCACACTCTCACTCTCACACTCACACACACACACACACTCTGTTTATTCATCTGCTGTGAGTGGAGAATCTGAGATGGTTATGGTGCCTGAGTAAACCAAATAATGGGGAGAGATTCATTGTCTTAAAGGACTAAACAAAGGCCATACATGGTAGTAGAGAAAGAAAAGGCCAGTGTCGAAAGAATTAGCCATGATATGGGGCAGACTTTAATAGAGGAAGCGGTAGAGTTACAGGCTGGGTTACGGTCTTGATCATTTCCAATATGTTTTTATTTTAGGAATTATCCTACATATCGGAGCTGATTGAAGGTCCGGTAGATGCAACTGACCGACTCTCCTAAAGGACATAAATGAACCACAAAGTATTCCTCTCTGGGAAGATTGCGGTTACAGTCTGACAAAACCATTCAGCAGTCTTCATTTTCTGGTTGGTTTGAAGGAAAATGGTATACCGCTCTGCCATGATGGATAGGTTAAATGGAAAAATATCACATAGCCAAGGTCAAAAATTGAAGTCACCAGAGAGAAATGGCTGAAAGGGTCTAATGTACTCGTCTTCTCATTGGACAAGATGGTTGAGCAAGGTCTGAAGTACAATCATTAAGGAAATTTATGAAGTTTTGCCTCAGCACCCTCAAACCCAAGAAGTCATGGCTTATCTTCATTAAAGTTTAGAAACTTCACAACTGCTTATCTGCTGCAGACATCTTAGATCATTAAAACATCAATAAACCTCAAAGGGCATAAACAGATGGGGGGGGGGGGGGGGGGGGGGTGGGCTAAAATAATATATGAAGATTGAAAGAGCGAGGACAGGGAGACAGAAGGAGAGAGGGAGAAGGATGGGGGGGGGGTGTAGATGGCAGTTCAAGGTTGGTACAGAAATCATTTTACAACTAATTACCTCATTTTTTGGAAGCTGACTTAATGTAGCCAGATGCATTTTACAATGCAGGTCAAAACATTTTAAACAAACGCATGCCGACACTCCGAAGCTTGGCGCATGCAGCGTATAACCAGTTCTCCCATAAACAGAAGGAGGGAAGAATGCAGTGGAGGAGTAGGAGTTACGCTTTCTCAAACTAATGTGATAATGATATAGTTTGACAATTTCTGTAGCACAAAGCTAGAACATTCCCATATGGATGATACAATATCCTTCCAAAAGAAATATTAACTGTCCATTTAAATTTCGATTTCTACCACTCCAGTATAGTTTATGCTTACGATTAATTATGTGTTTGGGTGTCATGCCAGCCCAGAGTGGTGTGAATGAAGCAATCACTTTGAGACAGAAAGAGGAAGGTCACGCGTTATGCCCACACCCACACAAAGAGCTCATTTTTGGATAGCACGCTTCCACCAACGGCCTCTTAACCACGTCGGAAACTATGCGCCTTAATTGTCATGTTCAGCAGCTATAATCTAACAAACTCCCGAAGACACAAAGCAAAAACTGCTCCATTAAAGCGCCCTCATGCAGGGTCAGAGACGGATACTGTTTACCTGACTGTAATCTGACACACCATATCGTAACTGTTGCGAGTTTGCAGCGTGATTGATGGGAGTATTACGGGCAGAGCTGACTGTGTTGGCGACTCACTGTGTGACTGCTTATCCTATGGTGAGTGAAATAGACCCCGCCAGGCCGTGATAAGAGATGAGGACCAAATATAATGGGTACAAGGATGAGAGTACATGTAGAAGCCACCATGTTGATGTGATTAGCTTCTTCATCTGCAAAAGACGTTGGCAGATAGTACAGCAGAAAAAAAAAAAGAAAAAAAAAAAAGAAGAGCTAATTTCCCCTGAGATGAACTGGTTGATACAGCACAGCACTGTTGATGTTCCTCCTCCTCCACAGAACCTTCATCAGAACCAGACTGTGACGAATTGGATACCCCCAACTGGACCAGCACTGCCTTTGTTTTTATTGTCATCAATCCTGTAGTGGGGTTAAACTAAAGAAAAAAAAATGTCTTATACTCATTAAAAAAAAAAAAAGAAAAGGATCGCTGTCAAACCTCTTGGTCCTGGAAAGCGTTTCACATTAGCAGAACTGAATGTCCCCCCCCTCACCTCCAGGGAGTAGTGATGCTTATGACATGTTTGACAACAGTTTGTGGAGTGTAACAATTCTGGCTCTCGATGACGAGACCATTTCTGTCCAAATACTGAGAGAGAAGAGAGAGAGAGAGAGAAAGAGAGAAAAAGAAAGAGGGTGAGGGAGAGAGAGAGAGAGAGAGAGAGAGAGAGTGGAAAACAAGCTGGTACTCATTAAGAGAGAACTTGTCTCCAGAGCTCCAGTTCTTGTATTTCTCAAGGCCCAGATACTGTGAGATTCATTTCAAACGCTGATGTTACATTGTACAGGTCCCTTCAATCATGCTATGCGTGCCACTGTTATGTCATAGCACACTGCCAGAAACTGAATCAAATTCATCCTTTTCAAATAAAGGATTGATTTAAAAGATGATGTTGCGAATGAGCAGACCCACGTTGTGCTTGTTAGAAGGTTTTCATCACTTGTGGTCCCACTTTGTGATATGTTGTCGTTAAGCCAGGCTCTGAAAAGTGTGCCTGGGCCTACTCAAGGCCCGAATGTGCAGCTCTGGCCTACCTCTTAAGACGTTCGCACTGCCAAAAACCGAACCAGTTAGCACCATTGGAGTGCTGTGCAACTTCCTTAAACTGGGCCCTGTTTTCCTGAGTAGTGAGAGCGATCTCGAATTAAGATGTGAATTTACGACCTATTTTAAATCGAGGGATTCACAGCTTTGGCACCCCGTTTAGGTTGAGCAAATCGTTTCTTTTTAGCATGCTGACAGATCAAAACATAGCAAGTTTACTGAAATAGCCACAAGTATGCCAAGTTCAAGACTCAGCGCACTGTAAATTAGCATAGAGATGGGAGTCTGACTTCAATGCCGGATCGTCGTCGGAGCCAAAAGGGCACTGAACCAAGTCCTGTCACAAAGACATACTCAAGAACCACTGAGACTGGTTTTCCTCTCAGGTGCCTCCTTGTTATTGGCAATCAAGGGTGACAACAGCTGTTGTTAGGTAGTGGTGGGGCAGGGGAGGGGATGGGGATGGGGGTGGGGGTGATTGGTTGAGGGGGTGCTGCCATGGCGACTCAGTCAAAAACTTTCACTTTGAACAATTCGACTTTGACTTTGAGTGCTATGATATTTCCAGTACTTTCCAAATCCCCCTAACTGCTGTGATCAGGCAATTGTTTTCATAAACCTACTATTGGCTTATGACTCATTTGGAATGTAGTCTCTCATTTAAATCAGTGCCTGAAGGAGAAAAATATCTGGTCCTCAGCAAAGCAAGAAAATTATGTATGCATAAATTCCTCTTTTGGAGCGGTACATCAACCAAGGTGAAATCTCCTGGTTTTGTTTTGGCTGCGCAAAGCCTTTTCCTTTTGTTTTCTAGAAACTGCCAAAGCAAGAGCGGGATTTCGTGAATGATCATAATCCACTGAATCGCAAACATTTTTTAATAGCAATAAAAGGGTTTTTTTTGCATTCTGACGAAACCCAGAGACATATTATAAGAATTTTCTATGTATGTAATGTGGAAAGAAAGAAAGAAAGAAAGAAAGAAAGAAAGAAAGAACTGAAAAGACACTTTTCGTGCTTTGCGCAGTGCCCGCACCGCTGGTGGTTTTGAAAAGAAACTTCAGGTACTAAAAACATTCTTTCTTCCTTTGTAATGTGGCAAGCAAATATACAACTGAAGAGAGGTTTTAGCACAAATATGCAAATTCACATTGAGAGAAAAGTCTGCCCTGATGTCAGAGGAAAGACAAGAGGAAAACAATTACACTGAAAAGAAATGGAAAGCCCAATTTAAGCATAATGTAATCCATCTGTGTTTGTATGATTATAATATTGGCCTTTGCATAACCTTGTGTTCGTTGTTCTCTGTCATTTCGTTGTTTGAATCATTTATAATTTTGCAATAGCTGGTGTTCTCATGATCCGTTAGCTTTTAGAGGATTATTCTTACAAATCCAAAAAGAATTATTGCAAAATTCAGATACAAAATTGAGCATTGTTTTGGGGCATACCTATTCTGATTACCAATAGTAAACAGTTATGAGAGTGAAGTACGGTCCAACTCTTCTTAAGTCACCATGAAATAAACAAGTGCTGCGTGTTTCCACAGTATGAGTGTAACATTTTACCGAAAATATTTACAGTTAGGGTATGGTCATATGCATATATTTAGAAATACAGAAAGTCTTATATATAGAAGTGAAATCGTTTTACACAGGTTTAAAACTTTCCAAACACTGTCGTTCTGGCTCTCACTGCTGCCCTAGCGAACGAGAATATATAATCAACACTGCCCTCTTGTGTTACCAAGCAATACTCGCATTCCGTTTATTTATTGCTGTGTCAACTTATTTCACTCCTTAAACACCTTGAGATCACACACCTGATCTAGTCATCGAGCCTTTATTTTTAATGGATGTACAGGATCAAATGTGACACTGCATGGCTTGAATGAAAGTTGCAGTGCTGTGAGTTCCTAGTATTGAGGCTTGGAAAAGCGAGCTCACTTTGCTTATATCAAAGTGAACCTACATTTAATCAGGTCTATTATACATCCATCCAGTTGTTCTGTAGATTTTATGTGTGTCAGGCCAGGAAAAGTCAGTCAATGTTAGTTCTTCTGTTACATGTAATGATTCTGACAATGACAGGCTGTTGTCAAACACACAGTTAAAAACTGAAAAGGTTGCATGAATAAGTCCTGCTTTCGGCCTAAACCAAATAAAAATAATTTGTTACAGGGAAGGAAAGGAAAGAAATCATTGCCGGGCCTGCTAAAGGCTTTACTTAATCCTGGCCAGTAAGTGATCCCATAATGATCACATCACATGGCAGTATTGTGTCGTAGAGTAGACTGGTGTTTTGTAAGCGTTCAAAACACCAAAAACATCATATGTGTGAAATTAACGTTAATACCCACCATCTGCAAGCAATCTGTAAATTTACAGTAATGCAGGGCAAAGCAATTTTCTTTATGATGCGGATTTATTTCTGGAAGACTTCAAAAAAAAAAAAAAAGAAAAGAAATTCTCATAAAAATATTTGCCAGAGCAAAAACATTAAGAATACTCAGAATTTAACCCCATGATAAAAAAAAACCCCACACACACATACATATTTACAGCTTTATCATACAAATGCTCTGAAAAATCAGAGTGTATTTCAAATAATGGAAATTTAAAATCTCCCTGCATATGTACAGAAAAAAAAAAACGTGCAAGTAGGAAGGCATCTTATTAGTTGAAGAAATTCAAAAATGCTCAGAACTTACTGTATAAAAAAAACAACAACAACAAATAAATAAAAAAAAAAAACCCTCTGTGAATGATTTTATATACTTAGTGCAAACATTCTGTGCATTTTAAAACAACATGCTTGCGTTATGTATTCAACATTTCTAATTAACTCCATCTGGTTGGTATTAGGTCTTTACTGGACCTGCATCAGTTTCTGCAGGTTCTGAACAGTCTGTATCATTGCTGTCTGTTACGCCGTGGTCGGTGATCTCACAGTCGTCCCCATCTGTCTGGGCCTGTGTATGCTCCTTATTGACACAATCATCAAGAATAATCTCCTTATGGTTTGACTGTCCGTGGTCAGCGCTCGTTTCACTGGTTTCCATACAGTCAGGTTCCGTGCGATTATCATTGTCTGTATCTGTGTCTGAGTTGACCGAATCTGCGTGGACAAAGTGTTCAGGGGCCGCGTCCTCACCGTCCGTATTCGTGTGCTCAGCATCTGGTTGGTCTGTGTTAGCACCGTTAGCATGTCCTGCTAACGCCCTTTTCAGGCTCTGCGCACTGTTCAGGTATCTTCGGCTCAGCTCAGCGTCGGGCGTGTGGTGGGAGTGAATCTCTGCCAGCTTCATGTAGATGATGTAGAGGGCCTGAGGACGTTCTCTGTCCTCCAGAGCTGCTGCCAGGGCCAGGTGGAAATAACCAATGGCATCAAAAGCGTCCTGAGGGAAACATGTCAGTGATCTTTGATTTATCATCACATATAAAACCATGTATTTCCTTCTTTTCCACTAATTGTCAGCGGAGCATCACATCATAATGAGGTGGGGAAAAAAACAAACAAACAAACAAACAAAACAAAACATCTCTCAGAACACTAACAATCTCCATAGCAACAGCCTCACCTTTAGCTTGTGCAGGGTCAGATCTCCCAGTCTGTAGTAAACTTCGACAAAGTAGCGAGCTTCAATAGCATGTTCCAGGCATACAGGACTGAGGGAAAGGGACTTCAGATAGTAGTTCTCTGCCATCTCATACTGGTCCAGAGAGTAATACACACAAGCCAGGCGGTGGAACGCTACTCTCTCATTTAAGCGTACACCTGAGAGTGAGAGACGTGTCACGGTTGATATACTGCTAGCACAAAAAACAATTTTGTCTTTTTTAGTGCAATAGGAAAACAATCATAAAGCACATGTTTAAATATAAATATTGGGGAGAGCTGCGGTGAGTACCAGCAGGGGGCGACATAATATTGAATTATAATATTTGGCTTGGTCAGCATCCCAACTAACACAGGGGAATATCAATGTTCTGGGAAAGCTGTTGGAAATGATGAAGCTTGTGTAATACCGAACTGGATGTACAAAGTGTGGTGCAAAGTATTTTTTAAATGGGCTGAAACACCCATATCCAGAGCTGGGAAACAGTACAATTCAAAGCAGTTCTCCTTTACTGAATAGTAAATTAAAGGACTTAATTGCCACAGAATTCTTCTGTATTTGGATTTGAAAAGATATAAGAGCATTCGAATCGAGGTTATCAAATTCGCAAAATCTCCACTCTCCAGATGCTGCTGTTGATGTGTGTTGATGATTTGTCCACCTTTGAACACATTGACGGTTGTGTGAGCATTACTTACCAGTGACGGTGCTGATCTGCACTGCCAGGATGGCGTACTGCAACGCTTCCTTGTTCTGGCCCTCCTTCATTAGCAGCTCAGTGAGTTTACTTAAAAGCCTGAACTCTGAATGCACATCTTTAATGCTCCTCGCAAAAGGCAAACTCCCGTCCTGTAAAGGCAGAACAGCTCTTAAAGCATCCAACAAAAAAAAAAAAACAGTTCAATCATTCAATCTCAAAAACAAACAAACAAAAACAAACAAACAAACAAAAAAAACAATCATTCCTAAAAACGGCCAATCAAAATGATGCTTACTATGTAAAATGGTAAGGCAGCCAAGCGGTTCCTGTGTCCTTTGAAGAACACATCTCCAGCCTCCTCATAAATGCTCATTGCGAAGCGTGGATCATTCATCCTGAGCGCGGTCTTTACTGCCGCCTAGTAAACGTGTTTATAGAGAGGAAGATCGCAAGAACATCTTCTATAAGATTTATAAACAAGGGTGAGGCTTTCTCCACAAAACATGTACAGTGCAATCCAAACAGTCCACGCAGTCTGTAGATCCAAAGATCAACGAGGCTTGATAATTCTTTGAATCACTAATTTTTCAGATCGATACTGTGGTTGTGGTTCATCTGTCATTTATGAGAAATATGTCCCAAAACCTGCCCAGTGGCCTTTTATTGTCTCACCTGGAGGTACATGTCAGTCAGCTCATCCTCATGAATCAGATAGTAGATGCGGCCCACCTGGAGCCATGACTCCGACTCCTCCTGTCTCTTCCCAAGGTCAATAGAGATCCTTAGGCTTTGTTTGGTATAGTCCAAAGACTTCCGTGAAGACCTACAGATAGTTTATATTATGTGATTGTCACAGATAATACTCAGTTCATTTTAACAGTGCTTTAATATCAGAAAATGAAAACACATAAAATGAGTGATAGAGCTTGTATGTATTTTGTGGTGTTCAGTATGTACTTTAGAAGTTCCGGTATTCAGACTTGTTGTACATTTTATCCATGGAGCATGTGATCCGGCTCTAACGTGGACCAGCTTCAGAAAGACTGAGTAACACTTTTTGTGGTTTGTTTAATCATGAGATGGTATGACAAGTGTCAGAGTAATTACATGAGGCATTTCTGCAGTCATCCCACACCCTAACTACATTTCTTTGACACACTAGTAATTTTACAGGAAACTGAAAGCAGCAGCAGAGGAATGTTTTATTGTGCTCAGTAGGTGGGGCTACAGGGCTGTAACACTGATCGGAAATACCTTGAAATGGGAGTGAAAAAAAATATATATCATTAAAAAATCATTAAAATTCTTACTCTAACTGGAAGGGTTACGTTGAAATATTTTACATACATGGGTTATGAAAATAGGTGCACATTGTTACCTGGCATATGACAAAAATCTAAACTTGCATGAGCTATCATTGGTTAAATCATCACATTGCTTCGCTACATGCTCATTTTATTATTTACTGTACGGAAAGTATTTGATTTTTTCAATTAACTATGGCCATCCATTGCATTTGTAAAAAAAAAAACAACAACAACATGCATTAAGTTAAACTCATGAATTATGTCAGAGTTAGCATGACCATTGATTGGTGCGGTGCAACAGAGTTAGCATGACCATTGATTAACTGATACTTGATAAATAAAGCACTTGTACTTCCTCATGAAAATATTGATCACAGACCACTCATAAATGTATTGCCAGTATGGAGGGAGTGCGACAACACATGTCATAGCTCTTGACTACACTCCCAACTTCCTGAAATTTCAAACAGTTCCCTGGGCTCTCTCCGTTATCTGCTGATCTCTTCATATTTCCCATTCTGTTAATATGAAGTTGGCCAAAGGTTCTGTTTATTATTTCTGGTCGTATGTTGTTCATTTGTGTTACAGTATTACAGCTAACGCCCAACGATACAGGCACTGCTCATGTCTGGCTCACAACAACTATGTGACATTTAAAAAGCATGCCACCTATTTGTCACCGGACAGGTGAAGAAAACAATGTATGCACAACTTGTAAACAACATATATATGACATTGCTGACGTAGCTCTGTTGTAGAACTCTGACCTTATCTACACTATCACAGCATCTCATACACCAGGGTTTAAGATACAACAAATCTGAACAACTATGAGCTTCTGATGTATATGTTTAAGACATGTTAAAAGTACCTACCTGCTCTAAATAGTTACCCTTTAAGTAAAATAGTTGTTGTGTCTACCAGTAATTTCTTGATATTAAGACACATACTAAGTTTTTTTTAAACACCTCATTCACAGAAGGTGTAGCAATAACCAGTATCCCACCTGAACATCACTGGTCTTCACAACTGAAAACAACTTTAATCGGGAAGTATTTTATTGTCCAACAACTGAGAAATCATAAGCATATGTCTCTGTAATGGACTGAAACATTTCGGGATCTTACTTTTCAGTGTTGAGTGAGAGGTAGAGGCTGCTGAGGATCTCCAGATATTCTCCCTCTAAACGTTTATCCTTGAGCTCTCTGGACAGCGCTACACAGTGCTCATAGTATATGATACTCTGTCCATAGAGAAGCATATCGGCATAGTGGCGACTCAGCACCTTCGCCACAACCATTTGACCTATAATTACAAACGACAAGTTACGTTTCAAATATCGATAACGATCTTTTTTGTAAATTAGCAACATTCATTATAATTTCAGTAATGTCAGCATTTTTGCGATTGACCGATCCAACAAATTTTTGCAATATTTTGCTAATTAAATTGGAGACAACTTGATTGAATTTAACAAAATTTCTCACAGTGTCACATGTCAAAGACAAGCAGTGCCATGAATAAGGCAAGGGCATTATAGCACTCTATTACTAATCTGGTGCCACGATGACCCAAAGCCAAGAAACTACATTGCTTGGTTAACTCACTGTGTATGTTCTTGGCACTTATGGCGATCAGAAGGCCCATCTCACAGCACAGCCTGAATTCTTGGCTCCCTCCCCGGTCCTTGTAGCTCCTACCAAGCCACAGTAGAGCCTGGACATGCTCCTCGTCTGTGGGACTCTCAGAAAGCAGCTGGAATAGCCTCAGTGACCTGAGCAGAAAGCACTCAGCCAGGCCTGGAGCCCCAACAGACAGCGCCAAACAACCTAGGTTAGCAAGAGCTAATGCTTCGTTGCGCTTGTTACCATTCTCCTGTGAGATCTGAAGGGCACAGTGGAAATTCTTAGCTGCTTCTGTGACCTTGTCCTGTTTGCGGAAGCTCAAAGCCAAGAGGTTATGGACCACACCGCGCTGTGTGGGGCTGTCTGTTTCATGTAAGGACCTGAGAAGGGGTTGTAGAGTTGTCCGGGCCTTCTCAGACTCCTCAGTCAGAACAAGCAGCCATGCTAGGAGCACCGAAGCCTCAAAGCTCTCCTCCTCATTGATTTGGCTACCCATTTGCACAGCCTGCTGGGCATAGGGCATTGCCTTCTCCAGAGCTCCATGCTGCTGGTATACACTGGCCAGGCACAAGCATAGGTCCCTCTGGGTCTTCAAGTCCTCCCCTCGATTAGCTATCGAGAGAGCCTGCTGGAGGTACACCACCACCTGTGCTGGAAGAAGAGATGTCCCATCCCTCCAGTGTGGATTTAGTCTCACTGAGTTCTTGGTGAACAGTTCAATCTTTTGGAAAGCATCATCCAGAGAATGGTCTAGGCCCGAGTCCAGACTAAGAGCAGCAAGTGCCAGATAGGGCAGATACTTTTTATGATAGAGCCGGCACAACATCCAGTTAAGGTCAACAGGACTCATAGGCCTTCCCTCCTCTGCAGAGAGAGTAATGGTGAGAAATTGAAGCCTCTCCACAAAGGGCAAAGCATCCTCCATCTTCCTGACCTGTAGAAAGAGACTTAGGATGAGGTAACAAGTCCGAGCCTCTAAATATTTGTCATTTTCAACAACCGATTTGCGAAGTATTGGTTTGAGAAGCTCAAACTCGTCGAGAGAGCAGAAGTTATGACAGGGAAGGCACAGTATGAGAGCACTAGCTTTGTCCAATGTGTATGGCAACTTGTCCATTATCCTTTGCTTCAAGTAAATGCCTGTGAGGTTAGTATAGAGGGAAATGAGAAGAGGTAGATCATCAAAGCCCGGCACAGGGATCTTCAAGGCCTCTTCAAAATACACTCGAGCCTGCGAGTACTTGAGCTTTTTGGCGCACAGCCTGCCGAGGAGAAAGCAGGCTCGACGGTGGGCCCAGAGCATTTTGCTTTTCTTTGCCCCCTCTCTCACATTCTCCAGATGCTGAAGCACCTCGTCCTCTGAGAGTCCACCAAACAGGGTGTCCAGGAAACTGTAGGAGAGGTCGCAAAATGTGTGAAAGGACTCCTGAAAGTGATCAGAGTTGAGGAGCATAAGGATGGGGTCACATATCTCCGTTTCCTCGGCTTCCCAGCTGCCATCCTCCAAGAAGAGAGGAGGGTCCTCCTCAAACTCATCCATCTCCTTGAAGGTGTCATCCAAGCTGAAAGAAAGCACCTCATTTTCTCTGTCCAGGTAACTTTGGGAGGCATAGAAGGAAGGTCGGGGTGAAGACTGATATGGGGGTGTCCCACTCTTTTCTGAAGCCATGCTCTGCCTGGCGCTCACTGTGGTCTTCTGTTCTGGGAGGTAACAAAAGGGTTTATTTTATTACGGTCACATACAATTTTGATTTGGTAAATCTTTTAATTGTGAAAATAAACATAAAGTTAAACAGGAAGAGAAAATAAACAATGTAGGCTGATAGAGCCAAGTCATCCACATCTCTTGTGCTGTTTGAACTGTGCATATGATAGAGGTGATGATAAAGAAATTGCTGCAGCAGTATAAATGACTGACCTACTAAACAGATCCACCCAACCAAACGCAGACAAACACAGATCTATAAACATTTTAATAGAAGTAGAGACCTGGTTTTGAAGCTGTAAGCTGCAACCATTCTGAAGCTGTACTATATTCTTACCTGCTTTTGGTTGATTTCTGATGTACATGAAGTCAGATTTGTCAAGCCTATCTGTCAGAGCAATAGAAAGATACTGTTAACAGCTGGAAAATGTTTGCAAAGGAAGACGGCTGCTTTAAACAATACGAGGGTGTGTGGGAGCTATCTCCTGGGCAAGGAAGAACCTGATTTTTACCTAATCTGTAAACAGTGCTGATATCAGAGGAGAAGAGTTTGTCCAGCAGGCCGCTGTGACAGCACTCATGGCAAGGGTTAAACTGGGACAGTGCCACCCTCTCCTCCTCACTCAGAAAGACCAATTGTCCACTGCTGTGAGAGACCAACAAAAGCAGCATTATTGGCCGCATGACTACCATTCTGACCTCTTCATCACATCATCATATAATCAAACCCGCCCTCCTCCCTTTATCCCCTGCCCAACTGCCAGCAACACAAAATCAAATTCAGCAAGGGTCATAGGACAAATAACACGTTAACTTCCCAGCTGTCAGTTTTCAGTTGAATGCGTATATCTGTAAAAAAATAAAAGTAAGGCTGTGTTTCTGTGTAACATTCAATAAAGACTGGGGACCTCATGGCTGAAAAAAAAACATATTAGTATTGTTTGTGCTGTGCTTTCATACTGTTGTTTCTTACAGAGGTTTGATGTTCTCAGGCTTCATGTGGGCTTTGTGGACAAATCCCACATTACCACTGGAGACGTGTCGGCCAACGAACAAATTGAGACCTCTGAGGAGAAAACCTTCCACCTCTATAACGTCCCCTTGGTTGAACTGCAATTCATCCATTCCTACGGGGTTGTAGTCCACTGTTGCTATGCAGGTGCCGGTTGCTAAAAAAGAACCAACGAAGGGGTGCAATGTAAATTCTACATATCACTTAACTGGTACCCTGCTTGTTAATCAGAAGCATGTCTGGAAATGTTCGTATTTTTTTGTAGTTCCGAAAAAGCTCACCTGCAGGATGCTCAAATAGATCCTTTACAGATGGAATCCCCCCAGTATTTCCTGGGTATTTCCTGAGAAACCATCTGACAAAACAGACAACCATTAATAAATTACAAATGCTCACTCATTGTCGGCTGTGATAGATCCTTCAGCATTAAATATTGCATGGGCCTCACTGTGCTTAGAATACCTTGGAGAGAGGAGTGTGTTCGGTGTAAAAATGCAAGGCTACTCACTGGTAGAAGGGGTAGGGTAGAGGCTGCATAGCATGGACAGGTACCAGACCATGCTGTCCAGTGGACAGTAGAGTGCCTTCCCAGACAGACTCCTGTCCAGTATCCTTCACCATAACCAGGTCATTCTTCTTATAGCACAGCTCCTCTTCCTCCTCTGCGCACTCACTATTGGACAAAGCCTTGGCAAAGAATGAACCTACGCACAGACAGATATAAACCTGAATAACTGTGTGTTATTCTCTCTCATTCTCATTTCCTCTTATTCCTCTTCTCCTCTCCTATCTTAATTTCTTTCTTTCTTTCTCTCTCTCTCTCTCTCTCTCTCGCCTTTTTCTCTCTATTTTGGGCGCAGCGTAAACAGTGAGAAGCACAAGACGGTTGTTTGTTTGTTAATTGGGCAGCATTTAGGAACTTACTATTCCAATGATGTGCTCCATAACAACTTAAGTAACATGTAAAGCTGTTGATGTAAGTTACAAAGGCGAGGGCAAGTGGAGTTAAATTATATGTTCTCTGATAAGATCTAATCAGTCATTCCTGCAAAGAGCAGGTTCATTTGATTAGATAGAGACAAGGACGAGGATGTATTTAGTGTATCCATTTCTTAGATGGTTAATCCATTTAAGATCTCTGTATGTTTGTATTTGAGGTTCTTCTCAGAATAAAGCTGATCCATCGCTCTGTAATTGTTTCAAAAATAATGATTCAGTTCATGGACCATGACAGCCACTAGGTAAGTTGATAGCACAGGCAGTTTGAATTCTCAGAAGAAGGACAGTGTTTTGGTTGTTAGTTTCAGTCACCAATCACAGGGAAATGTACAGTCTACTGACACGCCAACCTCCATACTTGGAATGGACTCTCTATAAGGATGTCACATGGCTTTGCTTTATAGGCTTGTTTTGATAAAATTCTGCATGAGGTGGCTGAACGAAGGGATATTCCAGAATGAAAGAAAAGCTAAGTATGTTCTGCACTTACATTCTATTCATTCATCTTCCTGTTTATAGGAAGCCCTGTTGATTGTTGTGACTAAGAACGATGGAGTTTTGGCTCTTACCCTCTTGTAACAGAAGTCCCAAGTAAAGCGTTGCCAAGTGCTCCTCATCCACTGTCACACAAATCTCCACATCACTCAGCAGCGCTGGGTCCAGCCAAAATGACTGGTCACAGAGGAAGTTCTCTAGACACCTTGCCACATACCCTGAAAATTCCCCATTAACATCGTGTCTTATCAGTGCTTGTCTGATTTTCTCAAGTTGCGAAAGGTCATACTTATTCTGATACTCTGTGTTGTCTTTTAAGAAGTCATACCTAAAGCAAGATAGGTTGAGAATTTCCAAATTTCTTCAACTGTCTTGAAGGTGATGACAAAACAGTCCTTCTCGGCATGAACAGATACCAGCCGTGCAGACAGGTCCTGGAAAGATTCACAGGAATTTGTTGTTAGAGTTAATGCTATTTGTGACTACCCATTAATCGATGAACACAGCTATGTAATATGTTAAGGGTCTCTGATGACAGACCTTGAAAAGTTGGATAACATCCTGACTGTTGCTCTCCACCACCCTCAGTCTAGTACGAAGTGCTTCCTGCAGGTGACTGTCAGGTTCTACACTGGAACGCCGCCGCCCGCTAAATACCAGCACCACCTCTGAACATCATTAAAGTAAATGAAGCTGAGTTAGTAGGCAATAATAAACACAATACATTATGAATATATATTTGTTACAATGGGCACAAACGCTTAGCTTGTGAACTGGCGGGGTCAAAATTGAGGTCGTTGAAGCGAAAATGTAAACTGTCCACAACTGAACATGCTAAATAGTTACAACTCGGTTTAAAGGGAGTCAAACATTTGGTACAAGTGCACTCTCTTCAATGAAGTGCGTACAGCTGAAGACAGATGACTGACATTGTAAACCAGCTAATAGACCAGAGTGGAGTGCACATGACCGTATGGCTGAGTGCAAACATTATGGCTGTCCAATATGACATTATGGTGGCGAATCTGCTGATTCAGGGCAGGCATTAAAGCCCATTTGAGGGGGGTTTACTTCTTTAGTCTGTCAGGCAGCATAAGTGGTGTAAACTTTACCTGAGGAGAAACGCTCTCCTACAGCTAAGGATACAGTGCTGCTCCTGCAGAAAGCCTGCTTCCTCTTCCAGTAACTGCCCGAGTCACTGTCAGCCTCCACCTCCGCCTCTGCCTCCGCTTCCTCCTCCCCTGATTCAAAAACAGAGGAAACCAGGGTCAGCACAAACTTCTGGACAAGGATGGAGCACCCATGAAGTCATATGATCTAACAGAACTTATACAGAGTTAAAGGTTTTTTAATTGTTTTTTTTATCTCTCTCTCTCTTTTTTTTTTTATAATGCCCTTAGTAAGCAAAAAAAATGATTAAAAAGAAGGAAAGAGAACATATCCAAATATAGCGAGTTGAGACAAGTAAAATTAGTGAAT
Organism: Chanos chanos; assembly: GCF_902362185.1. Classification (NCBI taxonomy): domain Eukaryota; kingdom Metazoa; phylum Chordata; class Actinopteri; order Gonorynchiformes; family Chanidae; genus Chanos; species Chanos chanos. Next base: position 52,709,163 of record NC_044496.1, on the reverse strand, counting down.
AGCCTATATCTCATAGAACAAAAATATTTTGTGTTTGAGTTATGATTTATTTGCTCTCCAGTATCATTAATTTACTTGCTTACTTGTTCATGAGAGTAAGTATATATGATCTACCATATTAATCTTTCAGTTTACATCTCAGCATAAACAGGATCTGTAAACTGTATTGTAGTGTATCTATAAATATCTACCAGATGGCTTAAATAATAGCCCCTTTTTGTTCCAGGATGAGTACGACCTTCCCCGTTTTGTGAATTGTAAAAGGAGGATGTCCAAAATACTTCCTCAGTTCACGTACGACAAAACAAAGCCCCAATTTTCGAGATTGTAAAATTGTTTACTCAATATTGTTTGAATGATTGCTTAAACAATGGGTCTTTTATGACAGTAACTACAATTCTTCAATTTTCTCTCCTGCCATCTGCTCATAAAATTCAACCAGTCACAGTGATCAGAGCTCTGAAAGATGCTCTTACCTGTGGTCATGATGTCATTTCCTGGAAAGAGCTCACTGGCCCCAGGTAATGTGTATGGTGGCTCACTCCATAGGGCATCAAACTCAGCAGGTGATATGTCTGTGGAAAGGAGAGCAGGGTTATGATGGAAGAAGGAGGATGGAAGAAAACATACTTTGACTAGTTCTGGGAATGTAGACTGAAGCTTTAGAACGGGACATTAAGCAGGGGAGTGATTCTATAGCAGAATCGCAGGACCACACATCTGCACCAAAGACAATGCCTCCATTAGATAACACAGTGGACACAATGCACATTCTGAGACAGACTGGGAGCATGCTCTCTTGTGTAAACATATGAAAAGTCCATTAGCTTTTCTCACACAACAGGATTATCTGATCGAAAGATACAAATTGCCTACATTTTAGGAACTTCATATTGATGGATTATCTTCTCTGCTAACAACCTGATTATCATTCAAAAATGATATTTTGATCAACCTCACTTTAATAAAGTTTTCAAAAATGACACAGAGCAGCAATACAAGGCTTTACATCACATACACACAGAAAACAACAGTGAGCTGTAATGCAACAAACTGTGTGACGCACAATTAGTGACAAACTCACTTGTCAGAGTGAAAACAATACAAACATCACACTAAGCACAAACAGCTATCTAGGCACAGCACGCTTCCTTGTCACATGCTTTACCTTCATGGGTAGGGCTATTACCCATGTTTCATTGAAATACAGTGTTGTCTTTCTGTCTAAGTTACTCTTCCATCTCATGGCAAAAGTTTATGAAAGCCAGGGACGGGACCAACCTGAAAATGAGAAGCAGTTTTTCAAACACGGAGCAGGACAGCAGCATGCCATGGTGGTGTGGACGACAGGTTAGCCCTACTCCTCAGAATCAGTGGCGCCAGCTCACATAGGAATCCACTTAAGCTCTACTGGATATTATTGATGGAGTTGCTCTCTCTCTCTCTTCCTCTCTCTCTCTCTCTCTCGCTCGCTCTCTCCCTCTTTTCCCTTGCATAAACAATGGCTTTGGCGTTCTTGATTCATCCGGATGTCTCTATCACATTCTCTTTATCAATTCACTCTCTAACTGCTCACTGCGTCTGTCTGTCTGGCTGTCTTCCTCTCTGTCTCTTGTGCTGGCCGGACAGTGAGCGTACAAAGCTCACTTTGCTGGGTGCATTCTTGTGTGGGATGGGCAGTGGTTCTGTGTGCCAAGGGGAACCTCTATGATGTGAGAGAGAGACATAGCACTACTCTTCTCTCTCATATTGCTGACACACTGAAACACAATGCTCAACAGACAAGTGGATGAGCACATTATCAGGTTAGGTTAAAAGCATCCCTGGCATGTGATGGCATGACTCCTGGTGTGATTCTGTCTCTCTTTCTCTTTTTCTTTCTCTCTCTCTCTCTTTCTCTCTCTCTGCCCACGTGGAGCTCAGCTAACTTTGCCTGGTTCAGCAACAATGGCTGTCCACAACCCATGATGCCATAATGCCCTGTGTAAAAAAACTCTGTCAACCAGTGGGAAAAGAAAAAGAAAAGCGGGAAAAAGAAAAGAAGTTGGAGAAGTTGGGGCTGGTCTATCTGTAGGACCTTTCAGCTAAAACACACAATGTGAGTGTGATGCTGTCAGACTGACACTAAGCATAACTTGATAACACACTGATAGCATCAGTGCAAAAGAAAAAAATAAAACCTGAGGAGAGTTGTGTAGAAGTCTTGTTCACTAATAAGAGAACAGGCAATCACTCCAGGAGCATCGAATGGTCTCTAGTGAGTGTGTGCCTGTGTGTATGTGTGTGTCTGTAAAGCTGAGCGAGAGAGAGAGAGAGAGAGAGAGAGAGAGCGAGAAAAAGAGAAGTCAAGGATAGGAAGAAAGTGGTTTACTATTGGCATCCTATATGTTGCATTCCAAGCCACAATGTCAAATAAATTATTCAATAATGTATGACCACTAACTAGAAACTAATAAGATACGTATGCCATCTAACCTACATAAAAATTAATTACACAACCAAGAAATGCCACGAGAACAGGTTTCACACCTACCATGCTGGGAATCTGTCACCATACATCCATCAAACAAGATCAGAGCACTTATCAGCTGTGTCTCTATTTCTCTCTTCTCTTTATCTCCCTCCCTTTAGCTCTCTCTCTTGTACATAGAACAAAATGCTCCTTACTTCCTGGCGTTTGTGGAAGGCTGGAATTAGGCTTGGTCCTAATTCAATCAGTAGCGGTCTTGTGAGTGTTGTCAGCTGTAAACAGCCTTGAAGCATGCCTGAGTGTATCTTTAAAATCTTCCCTACCTCACACTGCCCTTCAGATAAGGCAAAAAAAAAAACCCACTTGTAGATCTAACCAGTGCAATAATGTTTTAGCTGTTTATGGATAGGTATTCACATGGTCAGTTTTATAAATGATCAACAGTTCAATGATCATCCAAAATATCATCAAGCTAAGGATTCATTCAAACACACACACAAATCTCTTCAGAACTGAATATACACACCCTCTATACAATCTTGGATTATTTTAATCTGATGCCAAAGTCTGAAAATATTGGACCGTCTTATTTTCTGTTAAAATAAATTGAAATGTTCCGAAATTGTTTGTGGAAAAAAAAAAAAGCATAGATTATCTATCAGTCTATTTTGAGGAAATAATCATAAAGATCAAGGTGTGTGTCTCTAAACCTCTCAGAACTTCCACTTTTTGTACAGCTCAGCGGCTTCGCTGCAAATGTGTGTTGATAGCAGTGACTAGAATGGGGAAGTATGTAACCTGAGTAAGGGGTATGGACTCTAAGTTTAGAATGGCCCTTTTCTAGGGTACAGCAACAGAGTGGACAGAGCACGACAAACAACTCGGCAAAGAGAGAGGTCACCAAATCAAAAACTGTCATCTAGACATATCATTCAGATATATTACAAATATACACCTTCCAGAGAGAGGGAGAGAGAGAGAGAGAGAGAGAGAGAGAGAGTGCTACAATCTCTGTATGGCACTTCCAGTTGAGTCAACATTCAACACTCACATGGCACCAAAGTCCTGTCTTACTGCCCCATCAAAATGTAAGCTTAAATGCACACCCAGAAGTACACGCTCATTAACCACTGTCTCTGTTTTGCTCTTTCTCTCTCTCTCTCACTTTCAACGCAGATTTTTCATGTCAGTAGCACTTACCTGTGTCCTGCTGACTCCCAGCTGTGTGTTCGTTCCTCATAAGGCTTGTCAATGTGTTCTTAGTTTAGAAAGAGAGGAGTTCCTCTCCAGTTGCTTAAAACCGACTGTCATGTTCCCCTGTATCACAAGAGTAGGCTGAAGAGATTGTTAATGTGTGTGGGTGTGTGCATGTGTGTGTGAGTATGTGTATGTGCGTGTGCATGTGTGGTCGTGTGCTGTGGAGAGGGCACTGTGCTGCTCAGGAAGTACAGAAACTCCTCCTCCAAATTGTTTTACGGTGCTGGAACTCTCTCTCTCTCTCTCTCTCTCTCTCTCTCTCTCTGTCTTTCCTCTATTTCTCCTCCACTTTCTTTCTTCTCCAACAGCTTGTAAACAAGGTCAAGCCAAACGGCTAATAGTTAATGTTTACAACTTCAGGGAAACAAAAAAAAATATATAATCGAATGATAAATAACAACGAAACACATATCCAGTAAACAGAAATTTAAATACATCACATTTCTGCATCACATTTCTGCTTGCATTCAGCGATCTACAGAAAAATGGTTTTCATGTCTCTTTAAATAGATTACAAGGAGAGGAATGCAATGTGTGTTTTTTTTTTTTCTGAGACAGAAAATGAAGCAATCTGTCAGGTCAGACTTGTTCTCAGCAACAACAAAGCCGCTGTATACGTGATTAACCTCGTCATTCAGTTAGATACGCCTCTTTACTCGCATTCTAAAGGAGCCTTTTCATCCTTGGGGACATCTTATAACATCAGCATTCCAATCATGCTTTTTAAGAAGTCACGGAAAATGGACGTGGTGCTATCCAATGACTTCTCTCTCTCTCTCGCTCTTTTTTTTTTTCTTTTCGACAGGATATTCCTGCTTACTTGTCACTTCAACCCTCTGGATGACTGACCTCTAGCTCCAGCATTTTCTTTACCCTGTTGCTCTATCTCCCTCTCTCTCTCTCTCTCCGCATGGAGATAACATACCTTGACCTAGTAATGTTGCAGCCATTTCTTACAATTTCCTGCTGGTTAAATATAAACCATGGAGCAGATTGCGCATTCTAAGACCTCTTAGTAAGCTATTAGAAAAGTCACCCTGAGTAGAAATATTGCACAGAGCACGTGACTGCGAGATTTGCCACGGAAGGAGAGACGGCTTTATGGTTCTTAGCCTGGTTTGTGCTTGGATATGAGGGCCGCACGGCTAATTACAAACACGCACGGGACAAACAGGCTTATCGACCACATCTGTGAAAGACAATTCACCTACTGATGGAGCCAATAGGCCAGGCAGGTCACACAATGTCCGCTCATCCACACAATAGCTGCTATCCCGCACAATGGTTACTGAGATGACCTGGAATGCAGTTGCTGAAACGCTGTGAATGCCCATGTGTGCGCTATGTTCAAAAACCACCTCACATTGACAAGGGGGATGAGAAAATAAAACACAGCTATGTGACATTTATTGCCGCTACACACACACACACACACACACACACAAAAAGTCATACCAAGAGGTACTGAAATATGATAAAATTACATTTTGTTTTCTGTAAGTACCCCGCGAGATTGTTTAGCTCAGGGGCCGACGAGTGACGTTCTGTGAGGCAGTAACTGAGGAAAGAACATTCCGGTGCCCCTGTGCCCTGATGCCCTCAGGAAGACCAATTTCCTGTTTTTTTGGGCTTTGTCATATTTCAGTACAATAGTTAAATGGTTGCTTTGTTTGACGGTGGAGACCCCTGCATCCTTTAAAAATATAAAGGTTCCTCTGTTTATCAGTTGTGTCACAATCAGACCTCAATCACAAAAAATATGTCAGCAATTAAGCGATAAGCGGAGTGAGATAGCAAGAATGAATATGAAGCTCATAAAAATCAGAAGTCCATGGAGAGAGATAAAGAAACTGTTACTCTTTCAACCTTTGTATGTGAGGTAAAAGCCAGGTATCATCAGTACATGAAGGGTAACTGCAGGTTTTCAGAGCCTGTTTCTATGGAAATATTCCAATACATAAACATATAGACATTTCTACAAACGTTGCACACAGACATTTCAAACATTCCCTCTCTCTCTCTCTCTCTCTCTCAGACACACACACACAGGCACACAGACACACAGACACACACACAGACACACACACACACACACACACACACACACACGCACACACACACACAAATTACCATGCATGCTTGATTCTTAGGACCCTCCATTGACTTCCATTATAAAAATAGTAAAGAATAACAACCTGACCCTAACCCTAACCCTAACTTTAACCTAAACAAACCCACACTTTTAGCTTTCACAATAACAACGTCTTTCAGAAAAAAAGCACTAGTGCTACCTTTTTCTTTTTTTTTTTTTTATTTTATCTGTGGGGACTATTACTGTTACCCAGTCTGACAAGGCACCCCCAGCAGAATAGTGGGCTTTCAGTAAAATGACCTCCTAATTTCATGCAAACATATATGTATAATATGTATATGCATGTATAAACACACACACACACACACACACACACACACACACACCCCTATATATACATACATACATACATACATACATAGTGATGCATAAATGTTAAATAGGAGATGGACTGTGTACTATTCATATGTACCATGTTTCAGATTATCTTGTAAAAATGATGATTTGGATGATGTCCAAGTCTCATACATTATTTATATTATTCACATTTGTCAGTCCAATGGAGCAGCTCAGACAGAGAAGTCAAAAGAAAAGATCACATGGTTAACTCCTTGGGGATACATTTCTCATCCAATCAGCAAAAAGTCTGTTTCTCAGAGGGGCCTGGGGATAATATTGTGGTGTTCCCAACAGAGTGCTGATGCTACACTTGTGGATAGCTGAATATGGCTGGAGGTTACAAAGCAAAGCTGATCCCTGTCACTGTCTGCCAAACACTAACATTATGGCCCTGAAACACATGACACAGAGAGAGACAGCGAGAGAGAGAGAGAGAGAGAGAGAGAGAGAGAGAGAGAGAGGTATGCCTTGCATATCCCTCCATTGTCCTGTTTCCTCTAATACCAGTGGCCTATTGTTTCTTCAGGGCTCTGGACATCACAACAGTACAGCGGTCATACCACCCTGCCTTTAGGTTAGGATAACACAAAGAACAACAGAGTAGACAAGAAAAGAGTTTTAAAAAATGACTTCCTCTTTGATGCCAACACGGCAGTCTGACAGTCTCCATGTATCAAAAGAGGTGTCCAACGGTGAAGCAAGGGAGTGTAGCACTGAGCGCAGGGTAACGGCCAAACGAAGGCAAAGAGTGCCCACTAGTGTTTCAAAACGGAACATGAACGAGAACTCCCCCGGGCGACATCTAGAAGGGAGACTTATGAATACAACAGAGTGAAAGTTGCAAGTCTGACAAACTTGCCATAACATTAGCATCAAAATTAATTTTTATTGTACAGAATTTGATTCCACTTACTGATGTACCTTTACCGACACGTTTTGAATTGCGCAGCAATACCAAAGTGCCTCCATATACTTACTATTTTAACGAGCGCTTACCTTCCGACGTAGATGAGAGAGAGAGAGAGAGAGAGTGCGCAATTTATGGCCTCTAACTTTCTTTCAAACGATAATTTAAAAATATTTAGTTTTATGTATAACGCTATCAGAAAATGGTCACTGAACGCATCTCTGAAGCCCAATTTACGATCCTAAAAATCTAATCATAATGTGCTTACATCCATACCCCAGAAGAGGGCACTACGCGTCTGTATTTACTGTCAGCACGTTGAGTTAAAAACCCAACCCTACCTTTCAGCTTTCCTCCTGCATGACCCGAGGAAACACGCTGCTTGGAGCTTGCTTGCCAGTCCGCTGCCTGACGTCACTCTACCGAAGATGGGAGCGAGCGCTTACATATCCACGCTCTGCTGGAGTACAGTGACAGCGCCTGTCACAGAGTAAACATCGCGGTGGATACTGGAGAGTGTTTGACCTGCAGGGAAAACAACAAAAACAGCATGGAATGTGACTAGACAACATTGCGTCTTAATAGCATTCTACAATCTGTTTTACCCTCCTCCCACATTGTCACAGAAGGAGCAGTGTTGTAATCGGATTCTCATACAGCGGGAACACCCCGCCGTTTCTAGTAACAATCAAGGATTTCTCACCTGGTCAGTCTTTGCTGTGGACCACACCAAGAAAAAATTGACGCTTTGATGAATTTCACTTTCTTTTTAAAATTATTATATTACTTCAGCTGTTCTAACAGCCATCGAGAACAAAGGGACAAATCTGGATTTTGCTGAAATTGTATTGCCTCTTTTTTGATCTCATTCTCTCTCTTTTTTGGATGGTACCCGTGCAGCATCATGAGCACGAGCGGTAAGTCTTTCGCCTCCTCCTCACCTGAGGTGAAACTCCCAGTTGTGGATAAAAATCGGCATCGAGAATTGACAAATGTGTTTGGCAAGATATAAGGTTAGAATAGCTTCCAAACGTACGGTCGTTGTGTTACTGATGAAACTGTGATGTTTTATTGATAAACTAACCGTTCTAACCGTTTGAAAGAAAATTAGAGAAGACCGTTCATCACTTGCGCTCTCAGTGCCTTGGTCCAGATAACGCTTGAAACTTCGGTCAAGAAAAAAAAATCCACATCAAAACAGTGTTATTTGTGATTTTTTTAAAATTGAACATACAGTATATTTTTTTTGTGAACAAAGTTTCCGATACGTGAATGTTAACCACGAGCCAGGTATCTGTCGCTCGCCCGTTAACCACAAGTATTGTTGCGAGTGGGTGACATATTTATAAGTTGCACATACCTTGGAATGTTTCTGAGCTTTACAAATAGCTGTCTGAAATGAACAGACGGGTGGCAGTGGTGGAAAATTCACCTCACATTGTTAGGTGAAATTTCCCATGACCTCTTTCTCAGCATCAGTTAATTATAGGAAGTTAGACTAACGGTGAACGACGAGTGGTTTGTTAATGGCAGAAATACTTATCTGATACATGTCGTATAATTATACTTTATTGTTTCACTATAAACATGGCAGGGCTTATCCAGGCAGACTGTTGAACGTGCTGACAACTCAGCAAGCTTTCTGACACAAATACACAGAGAGAGAGAGAGAGAGAGAGAGAGAGAGAGGCTCTAGTGACTAGCTCTCCTCTGAGGTTTGATCATTCGATGCTGTTCCTGTGCCAAAGGCAAGGGCACCTCCTCCTCATCATAAACACGCACCATAGGCAGAGAGTTCTCCAAAGACTCGCAAACTTCAGATACATAAACAGCTCTTTTCATACTAGCCTTTTTGAGATATTTCAACCCCTTGTTCTCTCTCTGTCCATTGTGAGCCCTGGTATCTTGGCACATGCTTCGCAGCTTTGTGATGAAATAGTTCCGTTGTTCTTGTCGAAAATATTTGCCATTCTTACATTAAGCTGTTGAATTCCATTCTCAGCTGATGAGGACAAGAAACAGCCCTACCCAACTGTGTCAAACTATCACAACGTCATGTGCTTCCAGAAAAATCAGCCTTAGGTCCTTTCTCTCTGAACTCGAGGGGAAGTAGGTCCCTTAAGAGACAATACTAGGCTCTATCAGTCAATTTCAGTCAGTCACATCCTCTCTTTCAAAAACGATTTGGTTCACAACTGAAGACATGAGCATCTCTAGCACAGAGCTGTGTCTGTGTGTGTGTGTGTGTGTGTGTGTGTGTGTGCGTGTGTGTGTGTGTGATGTGTGTGTCTCAGCAGTGGACAGATGGCTGGGTGACATGTGTCTGGGCTTTGGCTTACGGCAAAACAAAAAAAAAAAGAGAAAAGAAACCAGGAGAGATTCCAACAAATGAACAGTTCTTCCTGGCCTTCAGGAGTAACAGAACATTTTGCTTACAAGTTGCTGAACAGATTGTACAACTAGGCTAATTAAGGAATGAAAAATATGTTTTTTTCTCTGCTTTTTGACTTTTTAGAAGCAAAAACAGACAATAAAATATCATGCCAGTACTTTGTGCAGATCATGTGAGCAAGTGGACCATAATTTCCTTAAACTACACATCAGTAAAATGCGCTTATCTTGTGAATATTTTTTTTCTGATTTCTGCAGTGTCATGAAAGACTAATCAAGGCAACAATGATACAAGCAACAACGTTTAAACACTTTGTCCGAAATCAAATCGCGAAATCTCATTTCGAAAGCTCTAATAAGCGCAGCTGTGCTTTTCTTTCTGTTCTATTTTTTTTTTATTTTGAATTCATCTTGTCTCAGCGTGGTGAACAAAAGGTACGCACATGTAGGTATTTTTTGGTTCACCTGTCACTTCACCTGTCATTTTCTCAGCAGTCAGCCATTACCCCATTATATACCTGACGACAGATCTCAAACTTACCTGCCCGCTACACGCTCAAGCAGACACGCGGTATGTCGGAGACGCGCTTCCACACCACGCGACAATGTTTTACACTACATTGGGCTTAATAGCTGAGAGGCAACAGAACTGCAGTCCAATTACCCTGAGATCCCTCTGTGTCTTTTCGTTCACTGTTCTCTCTCTCTCTCTCTCTCTCTCTCTCTCTCCCTGCATTTCTTATGGTCACTGCTGGGTTGATGGCCCTCCATTTTCTGCCTGATTGAAATACCAGCCCGAAAGAACAAGCGGCTTGGAGATACCTCCAACCTTTTGATATTTTTCTTTCTTTCTTTCTTTCTTTCTTTCTTTCTTTCTTTCTTTCTTTCTTTCTTTCTTTCTTTCTTTCCTTCACCTCACATTTTATTTCTTCTGCTCTCCCTCTAGCTGACTTCTCGATTCAGTCATTCAAAACCCATTTGCTCTTCTTCTGAGAATGGAGATTATATGTGGAGGAATAGCTTTTTCTGTGTACTTCTGATATGTATATGTTTGATACACCATCAAAGGGAAACTATAAAATGCAGTTAATGTCAGATGAACCTATGCATCAGTAAGGCACACAACACTGTGCTCTTCTTTTACCATCATAAATGCTGATATGGATATTCTCCTTCTGATACAGGTAGCGCAAGCACTGTGCATTAAATATTAAATTAATGATCAGTCATAGGTTTTATTATTTGTCCTGATACAAGCCTAAGGATGTCCAGCAGAGAGACAGAGAGAGAGAGAGAGAGAGAGAGAGAGACATGCAGACAGACAGAGTCATGATGATATAAACACTCCCAGAGTTAATTTAAGACTGGAGAATTTGCATTTGCAGTTAATCCAGTCTCACTGTGGTGACAGGTCATGCATGGAGACCACCCCACCGTCACTTCTTTGGAAATGATCCAGTGTTTTTCTCACCTGTTCCATGTGCCAGATAAGTGAAGGCTGGCCCTCAGTGGTCAGCTTGTGTGGTATAGGTCTTTACCTTAAGGGTCAAAGGTTATATCTCCTGACTCCTTATAATCCCAGCTGCTTTGTTATGTAACAGAGAGAGCTTGATCTTCTCTGTTGCTGTCTGTCTGACTGTCTCTGAGTGTGTGTGTGTGTGTGTGTGTGAGTGTGTGTGTAACAGAGAGGGACAGAGACAGACATATACAGAAAGAGAGAGGGAGAGAGAGAGCCAGTATGTGTACATGGCCCTCTGTTTGTGAGATTCAGTGCCGGGCTGTGGTGCCAACCCCTCCCCCATGTTCTCTAGCCCTTTAAGTTGTCCTTTCCATTGTTTCCTGACTGGCAGAACTGCATCAGCACTCACCACTCAGCTCACTCTCTCTCTCTCTCTCTCTCCTGCTCCCTCACCCTCACTGCTCCCTCACCGCTCCCTCAGGCCTGTCAGCACGACCCTGAGGAGTGCGCTGAGGCGGAAACTAACCTGCCTCCGCGTGGTGTTCAGACCCGCTCTGGAAATACGTCTCCTGTTCCACAGTAAGCCAGCACGACATGCAGCCGCTCCGTCCTACCTTTCGCATTCAGATTCATTCATGGGTCCGTACCCTGTTGTGTACCAAATGAATTTTTGACGAGGCGCGTGCGTGCTTTTATCATCAGCGCGGGAGATGAACTTAGTTTGCGACAAGTTAAATGAGTCTGTTGTCACAAAAGTGTTACAGTGTTTTGTTTTTGTTTTTGTTTGTGATTTTTTTTTTTTTTTAAGATATAGATTAGGGTCTTTTAAGTGGCTTTCTCAGAGCGCTGCCTACCCATAGGCAGATGCAGAGTGTTAGCTGACAGATTCCTGCTATGCTACTATAAACAAATAGCTAGCCCCATCTGGAGAGGCATCCACACCAGACCCCAACTCTCATTTTTCATCCCTGAAACCCAACGGTATGATTTAACAGCACTGGGAACAAAAAAGACAGAGCAAGAAATTCGCCAGCACGCTAACACTTGTCACATCCGCATCTTCCGCTGATCCATTGTGAAGATGTAGTATGTGCTCCAGGCAGATACTAGTCCCAAACTTAGTGTAAGCGATTGCTGTTTCTCCCTGAGTAACCCCCCCCCCCCCGTATCTATAAATACAATACAGTCTTCAATGTTTTTTTGGTTGTTTGACACGAAGGTCGACAGGTTGGAGAAGAAAGCTAATGGTCGAAAACACTGCATATCACTTGAGTTTGTACTGTGTCATACTGACAGTGGATGCAATGTGATTGGAATTTTCTGTGATACTTCATCCTTGAAGGCTGTATCTGAATTTTCTCACTTTTCTAATTAACCATTGAGACTTTTATGCATTAGTGCATTGGTGTGATAGGTAAGACTCAACTTCAGGTAGAACATTTTTCTTTGTGAGAAACTTACAGTCCTGCAGGTCAGTTGCTATGAATAGCACCTAAAAAATGCAGAGAAGCTTTTGTTACTATTTAAGTCAGGCATTTGGGGCATTTCATTTTAGCAGTTGTTCACCTCTTTAGAACTCCTCAAGCTGTTTTCACATCAGTGTGTGCAAAGTAGTAGAACAGATGCTAAATTTGCCAGAAGGTACTGCATTAATGATCCTTATTAACAAGAATAACACAATAAATAGAAAAAAAAGGCAGAGAGTAATTAGTGGTCAGCTGAAAAGCTTTGTATGAAGATGGGGAGCCTCTCTGTATGTCTGAATCACAGCTTTTGGCTTCCCAGATACTGACATCTCTTATTTCTGTTTGCGTTTCGCACGCGGGACTTGCGCGGAGTCGTCCGCAAAAACCCCCCCAAAAAAAACGATTTCCCCTCCATCCCGTCGAACTCTCATTCCCAGCGTGCGCCTTGCGGTGTCTCCGTAACTGATGAGTGGGATATATCGGTTGGAACATCAAACCATTACTCTGCCAGACGGTGTGTTTAGAAGGCTGATCATAGTCCTTGAAGGCTTGGCTCCTCAGACCTCATTTTGATTTGACCTTGAGTTTGGCCGGTTTGAGTGATTATTAGACCAGCTTGGGGTCAGTTTGACTCCTGTCGCCACAGCAACACCGGCTCTGATGTAACAGTGGCCATAAATCACCGCTGGACTGTTTCTCCCAAAGCTCATACGCACAGGCCTCTTACAGACAGCGCTGAGAACCCCAGCGTTGCACTCGTGATTTACTTAAATCTTTGCCTGGGCTCTGCAGCCAGCCCTCTGTTCTGTGCTGTCAGCCATGAGTGACTAGGCATTGCACGGCCACTGGCCCATCACTGAAAAAAAGAAAAAAAAAATTAGAAAAAAAATTGTATTATTTACTTCTCATGTTGCTGAAATTCTTGATGCTGTACCACTCTAACCACTCTGCAGAGCTGGGTTAAAAGTGACTGAGGCCTTCTGAGAGACTTTTATACAGCAAATTCAACAGTGTTAAATTAACACTAAGAGTGTATATATCCTTGTGGATTTTCAGTGTTAGTTCAATACTCTGAGTGTTAATTTAGCACCGGTGAATTTGCAGTGTAATTATCTGTTTAAGCTCATGCGCTATGCGATGTGTTCGGTTTATGGATTTAACCTGTGGTGTATTTGTTCCAAAGTTGGTTCCCAGTTCTTATTTCTGGTCAGGATGAGTGGATTCTTCCCCCACATGGTCCTGTTTACACCCCCCTCTCGCATTGGCTTTGGTGAAATCGAGAACAGCCCTGTCACCTCCAATCTCCCAGAATCCTTTCTGACTGTAATCTCCCAGGAAGCTTTTCAGCCCTGGGCAGAAATAGCATCAGTCTCCCCTGCCCACTGGTTATCACCTAACACTGGAGGCCGGATGTCACTGGGCCATACTTTATTCACCTGCCGATCAACGTAAAATTTACACTGTGGACAGGACCTGACTGGTTTCAATATGTTGTTTCCAACACTTAGCATTTTATAGATTTTTTTTTTATTAAGATCATGAATAAATGTGAAGTTCCTCCAAAGAGGGTAAAGAGTTTTTATCCCAAATGGAGCTTCAACTATTCGAGCATGTAATTTAAGAGTGCAAAAACCAATCACTAAATTGGATTTTGTGGTTTTGACTTTAATGTAGAATCTGTATGGCTCTTACTCTATGGACACAGGCCCGTATTTACTATGGTCTGGTTTCCACAGTGCACTTCTCCATCTAAATCTTACGCAGATTTCCAAGTCCTCCCACTTGTATCAGGTGTGCACTGCCTTATAATGCCTTTTCTCTAGAACATCAATGAAAGACATCCTCCCCACTTAGGGACAATTAATGTTGGCACCATCATAGGATTAATGGACTTATCCTCTTTCTCTCTCTCTCTCTCTCTCTCTCGCTCGCTCTCTCTCTCTCTCTCTCTCTCTCTCTCCCTCTGTCTTTCTCTCTATCCTTCTCCCCCTTTCTTTCTTGGACATCCTTAGGCCTATATGAGGACAAGTAATAAAATGCATTAAAAGCATGAACGATAATCACTGTGCTTTCACAGTAGGTGAATATACATATTTTCATTTATGATTACTGGTAAATGTACACTACTACCTCTGTTACTGATACACAGGTTCCCCTTGATGGTGCAACTCTATTAAACTATTTCAGACAAGTGCATGATAAAATATGATTCTTAAAATTTGTTCTGCTCTGGCCCTTGTCAGTTCTGGGGATTATCAGAGAACTGAAACACAACATCCTTAACCTGGCCAATCTTAATCACAGTTTACCTCAACTTTGTTCTTTTGCAGACTAGACACTTAAGCTTAGATGTTCTTACATGGATTTGAAAGCTACGTGTAAAATACAAAAAAGCAGCGTTGGCAGCGATACAGGTAAAGAGCAGCTTTTCCAGAGGAAGACGTGACTACAACCTTAGGAGTGTGAATATGAACCCAAGAAGGAAAAGCGACTGTATTAATGGCTCATTGTTCTTTGCTGCACAGAGAAAAAAGTTCAGTGGAACGCAATGTTTTCCGATAGGTTATGAAATTGTGAAGAGAGGGAAACATTGTGAAGGTTTTAAGCATGTGTAAATAAAGCTTTTGATTGTCTAACAGTAGCTGGAACACATGAGGCTTATCAGTTCTTAGAAACTGGATGCGAGTTATTGAAATAAGAAGCCACAAGTGCATACCTACAATGCCAGCGTTTCTTCACCATGTTCAGATATTACATTTAGGCTCATTTAGGTCCAGGGGCAAAAAAAAAAAAAATCTACCTGTTTTAGTGCCACACCCATAAAATTAAACATGGGGTGAACCTGACACAGCAGGTTAAAAGGGAGCATTATGGGAGTTGATTTAAATCAACCATTTTTCTGTGCCCTGGCTCGCGATGAGGTTCTACTGAATCCTTGCCAACAAATGGGACCATTTGTCAGCTAATTTTGTAAAAATCAATATCCTTTCTTACCTGGTGCATACTTGTGTTTGTTTATTCTGATCCTTTACACACCCCTGATTACAATCTTGTTTGCAGTATGTATTAGTCAGGTTAGAAACAATTTTCTCTCTCCCCCTCTGCACCCTGCTCTTTCTCAGAGAGCTAAACAACAGGACCATGTGAACCTGATAGTGGACAGTGGGGCTCTACTGTATTGCCAGCATTGTAAAAAGGAACAATGAACCCCTGAGCATTGGAGTCAGGCTCCTAAGAGTCTGCAAAGCTATTGGGAGTTATTCTTACAATGTGAACACACCTTAAAACACACACACACACACACACACACTTAATACTTAATGCCACACAATGTGGATGGAATTCATTAATGAGTTTATATTAAGCTGCTGAACTTTTAGGCTGGGGCATTCTAATGTTTTGTTTTGTTTTGTTGAATAGCTTCATAGCTCTGTTTAGTTTATACATTACGACTCAAGTGTTGCTATATATCACTAAAATGTCCTTTCCTTTCTGAAATGTTTTGCTTTGGGTTCTTTCAACGTGTGATTGAGTGAGCCACTATGTGGACACTGCTTAGCCAATTTCCTCCCAGTTAAATCCATTTAAACAAAACCTGGAAAAAAGCGCTTGCTGCAGTGATTGCACAGTAATTGATTCACTGGCTGGCAGAATGTTTGAGTGCCTGGGATGCATCCGTAATAAGATGGAAATCGGCCTCATACCCTGAACCATCAATACTGTCTTTCAGAACGAGAGAGGGAGAGAGAGAGAGAGAGAGAGAGAGAGAGAGAGAGAGAGAGAGAGAGTGAGAGAGAGGATATATGATTGGCCCCAGGCTTTAGTAATGTAACAACCATTACAGTTTTAGACAAGATGTTAATGAAAGGTGTTACAATAACAGAGAAAGATCTTATTCTCATAGGCCACACAGACAGAAAGTGCCGTCTTCTGTTGTTTTTATTGCTGGGGACCACGTGGACACTTTCCCTCACAAGTTGCACTTGTATTAAATGACTCTAATGTAATACTATACATTGTTAAATGACTCTAATGTTATGTACAATCCACTCTCTCTTTCTCTCTGTCTCTTTCTCTCTGTCTCTCTCTCTCTGTCTCTCTCTCTCTCTCTCTTCTTTCCAGCAGTACCCTATCAGCAGAGCTCCTATGGCCATGATCGCAGCTCTGGGCCAATCCACTGTTATCGATGCAGGGATGTCTGTAAAGGGGAGGTGGTGCGCGTGCAGAGTGTACACTTTCATGTCAAATGCTTCACCTGCCAAGGTAAGGGCAACCTGCCCGTCAATCTAATTAGCCAGCCCCACTCTTCTGGGCCAACGTTGACACACACGCTCGCCTCTGCTAAAACTGCCTAAGCACTGCAAGACCTCAGTTATCAATAAGGCTTTTAACGTGTTTAAAGATTTTTCAGCTGCTTTCAAGAAATGAATCCGCATATGTGTATAATTTTTAAAAATGTTTTTATTCTTCTCGTAGCACTTGATTTGTACTGTAAAGCAGAGGCTAACATTTTCTAACACCTATGAAACATGGTCAACAGACTACATTCTCAATAGCGTACCTGCCTCAGTCTACATACGACAGGTTAAATTGGTCCTAGGTGCCCCCCTGTAGAGAGTCATCTAAGCTCCCCAATCTGAAGGTCCCTGGACGTCTGGAGCCCAGACCTGTTGAATAATGAGATAATGTGCACTTTTGTATCATCCACACATCAGTAATGCCTTTTGACGGCATTAATTGTCTTGGGCTTCTGTGGATTCATGAGATTATGGAGGGCTTTTACCTGTGCAATGCAAGCTTGGCAGATTTCACACTCAGTCATGGGAGTAATCTGTCTTTTACAGGCGGCTTATGGACTATATCTTCAACACAAGCATTATGTGTGCACATTTATCCCCAGCTCTGTGAATAATTATATATCGTTTCTTTTTCCTGCCAGTTCTCAATCTTTAGGCTGTGTTTTAGTCTGCGTTTATGTTTTTGGTATAAGGTTGTTCTTCATGCAATTCTAGCCAAGTGCATTGTCAGACAAGTTTAATCTGGGATTGTATGTATCAGATTTCTCAGAGTGGGAGCGCTGATCTCAGGTCGATTTATGCCCTTCCTGATCCCAATGAACATAGTTATATAATCTGGAGGGAGCTGATCCTGTATCAGCGCTATCATTTTATGGCACTTGATACGCGTTGGGCATGGCTGTACCTTTGTTACCAGCCCTGGCACAAGAGCTTGCATTTTAGGCCTCGTATCCCTGCTCTTCCCTCCTAGCCAAACTGCTGCTTCCACATGGTCCCTGCATTCATTTGAGGGGTTGCTGTGGTAACTGTGTGAAGGGGCACCCTGCCCCTGGTTGGTGGTTATTCTCAGCAACACTATCAGAGCAGCAGCCAATAGGAGGCTCCCATTGCAAACCCTAGGGCACGGTTGGGGGTTGGGGGAGTGAGGGGGTTTGGAGAGAGAGAGAGAGAGAGAGAGAGAGAGAAAGATGGGTAGAGTACCTCCCCCTTGTGTTATGACATCAGGAGTTGCCTTGGAGCACATGAACTTACTCAACAATAACATTCATTTTACTCTCATCTCTCTTCTCATCTCTCTTCTCTCTCTCTTCTCTCTCTCTCTCTCTTTGCCCACAGCTATAATATGACCTCCAACTCATTCTCACCTAATCACGACTCTTTTGTCTTTCGCCTCTGACCAGCTGCTCTCTCAGTGTCTCGTTTTCCAAGGTCTTGGTCTGGTTTTAAAGGAACTGGCCAAATCAACAGGCATTAATCCAACTGCTCTCCCTCAGTGTATGTATTATAAATGTGTAGCACACATTGTTCGTTCACAGGAAGCAAACTCAGTTCCTCGGGGATTCCATTTTGATCGACGGGTTACGTTCACAGCGGTAACTCGTTTCGGATCGCGTAAAGTGTTAACGTCGTTGAGACGCGAGGGTTTTTAAGCTCAGCAAATTGGATTGAAGGCCCACGCTCGTGTGGAGTTCCAGAGAAGTCCTGCTTCTCCCCGGTGTGTGTCCTGTCACAGGTCAATGGGGTTGCATTGTGGATACGCTGCCTGCGTTCCAACACACACTGCATTTTCTAGCCCATTGTGGAATACTGCCACCCAGGCAGATCTCTATAGGCTGATTGTTTCTCTCACAAGCCCCCATGTATGATCTCTCACCCCCCCCCCCCCCCCAACTCCATTTATTCACCATTCACTCTTTCACTTTGAGTGTGCTTTTTATGTTTGTTTGGCATGATTGCCTCTTTTGTTTGTTCTTGGCTGTATTGATCGGAGTGTGGCGTTTAGAGTGGGAGAGTCATTAAGAGACAGGGGGAGACTGAGACAAACTGTTGTGTGTTTGTTAATGCATGGCATAGGCACATGCCTTCAGTATGAAATCGATTTGGTATCATAACTGTAATTGTTTGGAGTGGCGTTACCAGTTGACAGAGGAATTATGTTGGTACGTTGTCACGTATTGATAATGTGTACATGATTTCAGGGGACTTCATGTTCAACATTTTGTGGCTTTAATCATATCTGCTACTTTACAGTAGTTTGTGTTTCGTCTTCATGAATTCTATAGACACACACATGTTAAATGTTGAGTAAATGTTGAAGTTGGAAATTATTTATTTAAAAAATATGAACCCCCACGCAGTTGATGATAATACGTTGAAAAGGAGGACATGAAGTCCAAGTCATGGGAATTAAGGATATGGATTAAAGCAGCTGACACTGATCTTGTTTTGGTAGTTGACAATTGAATTAAAACATTGATATTGACATTCAGCTTGAGCAGAATGTACCAGCCTGCAGAAATTAAGTGGTTCCTTATAAGGGGCCATTACTTCAGGGCAGTTTTAACAATACTGAAATGGATCAAAAGAAAGAGAGTTACACACAGGTCCGCAGCTATATCCATATCCAAGGACGCAGTAACAGTTAGCATACATATGAGAGGAAAATAGCGTAACGCGTTGTGTTATCCTAATTACAAATACACACACGAGCGCACGCGCGCGCACACACACACACGGATATGCAAAAATGTATTTGTAGGCAAAAATAACCATTTTTGTCGAGAGAATTTAAATGCTTTATCCTAGTTCAGTGATTGTGGAACTGACTTGTTGTGTAGAGCATGAGCGATGGATAAGACTCAAGGGAAGTTATAGAAAAGTCATTAATTCTCAATTTTGTGGAACATTTATTTTTTCCTGCTATTTAGAGACCCAACCACTGAGTGGTAGCGAGCACGGAAATTCTGAGCAGATCACATTTTTCTCTGTTTTCATCTTATCAGACTCCCAGTTTTCACACAAACACATCAGTCACGCACGAAAAGAACCAAAACAAGGCTGAATATGAGGTCGGAAACAGTTAATCTTAGGGAAACTACCAAAATATTCCCAGAGCAAGCCAAATCTACATTACATTTCTGTCTTAAATTCTACAGTACACGTCTCTTAAATTCATGTCATTTCAAATGCTTGTCCTGTTAAATTCAGCAGGGCCTCTAATTCATGATCAGAATCTTGCCTTAGGGTAGACTGTATATCAATATATCATATATCTACGATTGACAAAGAGAAATTAAATGGAACTTTTCTCCCTTAAGCCCCTCTGCCTCTTCAGTTTCCTTTTCTTTCGTCTATTTTATCGTACACTCGTCAGATGATTAAATTATTCCGCTGTTTTTCTGTCGTCAGAATTACATTAATTCATTTTTCATGCATTAGCGACTGAAAGACTTGAGCATTAATCTCATGTATTTAATCTCCCATTTAAACCTATTTAAAAGCAGCTAATTACACTGTGGAAAGGCAGCACTAGTAACTAGAGTCAAAACCATCCAAATGAAAAGTAATTGTGAAATGGCGAGGCAAAAGTAGAGAAACAACAGGACTTTTCTGGAAAGAGGAGTGGAAAGACCAGTAGTTTTCTTTTTTTGAGGAGAGAATTTTCACTCCAACAGTATGATACAGTATCTTCTCTTTGTGAGTTCCAAGCCACAAAGCTGTCAGCCCAAATTTCTCCCTCCCTTTTTTTTAAAACCATTCACTGAATGGTTCTACTTCACGGATACCGATCCTCAGACACACGATGAAGTTGGTAAAAAAATAAGTCTGGCTTTTAGAGAAAGTTTAGTTTAGAATATTTAAGCAGCTCAGTTTAGTTGGAAAGGACCGTGGTTATATCATGTAGCTGGAAACGGTTCAGGCATATTGTCCTAATGACACAGTGACCACATTTGGCTTCCCCGTTTTTTTTTAGTAGGTCTACCAATTTCAGCCAGAAGCAGCAAGCATTTCTAAGCGGTTTCTGTGCTCTGCCTGATCAGGGATCAGTTGAGATCCAGGCATACTCACTCACTTTCATCACTTTCACCAGTTTGTATGTTTGAACTGATCAGATTTGGAAGCTAAAGAGAGAATTAAAATGATCAAGGCTTGCCTTAAATAGTCTTGGAGTAATCCCCAAAAAAGGTTGGCACGAGATATTTCCAGTAAACTTGCTATCATATACAATGTCTTTTCCACTCGTCTGAAAAGGCAGGATGACTGAAAAAGTTTTTCATTTTTTTCTGCCAATGTAAGACAATAACCACACTCCATCAACTTCAGCTTTTTTTTTTCTTTTTTTTAAGTCTTGAATAATGAATCCAATGCATTTCCAGGCCAATTTTTTTTTACTCTCGTGGGTTTGGAGCAGTAGAAATACCAAAATCCTGAGACCTACTTAGTACACATCTACAAAGCACAGCTTAGAGCCTCGGAATTTTCAACTGGAAATTTCTAGAATCTCACCATCTCAGTGTTCTTCAGGAGAGAGATGGGGAATTGGCAGGAGAGACAACCCATTAAGATGCCTGTCAGAGTGAAGGCCTCTCAGCAAGCCTTAAAGTTAATTGGGTGTGTAAAACACTTCATACCATTGAGCGTGTGCAGCTGGCACCAACATTCCTTTTGCCATATTGACAAGACAGCTTGGAATGCCAATCACACCAAAAAAAAAACAAAAAAAAAACAGGAAAGAAAGACCCATACACAAGTATCAGCTGCACTTTGCCTTGCATTTTTACCATTTCTTTGCTTTGCCTATTAGCAATTTGTGCGATCCATCTGGATATTTAGGGATGATTATTTCTTAAACGTAATGCATTTATGCAGGGCACTTGTTGTTATGCTTTTCATGTCTCTTTGACGTGTTTTTTCCTCCAGCTGTGCTTTTTCACAGTAAGCACAGGGCAATGAAAGACAATGCTAAAATATATTACACGTGTAAATAAGATCGGCGAATCAAACATTTCATTCCCAGCTCTCAGAGGTAATAATCGGAGTGTCCGCAGTTATGAGAGTCAAAATTTATAACAGGCTGGTCTTAATGAACTCAGAAAGAGGGATTGTTACATAGGTTTTAAACAGTCGTTGCATTGTTGCTATGGAGGTCTTTCAAACATTTCTAGTTTGTGACCTTCTCTTTACACCTAGACAGGAGGATGTTATCATGGATTATTAGCTTCGAAGATTAGCCCCAGTATTAGGGGCACGAGTCAGTGGAGACCAGTGCTGTTCTTCACTGTAGACTGTGAGAGGAGGAAGACTGAACAGGAAGGGAGCTTCCCGTAACTATGGCAACCCTCACATGCTTGTCCAATCATCAAGCCCATGCAATGGTTGCTGGGGAAACATTCTCATGAAGATGAAACAACTCGGCTGTGTGGCAGCGTTAGCGTTAGCGAAAGAATTCCCAGTGTGTCTGCTGGGAGATTTGGGATAGATGAGAGGGATTATCCCGCTGTTTTTCAGCCTAAGGAATATTAGCCCAGAGAGAGAGAGTTCTTCAACACCTCTGCCCTGTATAATGACACCCTGTCAATGGAAAATGGGTATTCTCTAATAAGGAAACACTGAAGATGCTTTCACTTGGTTAACACGAGAAATTTTCTGGCATTTTTCTTTTTAACGGGGAGAGGATATTTGATGTTATGGACTTAAACAGCTTTGTCAGTCTAGTCAACTTAGTTACTCCATTTTCACTGCTTTACACCTGCTTGGTTGCAATTCACTGTTGACGGAGGCTGATTAGCAAATGAACAGGTGATTACTATTCCAATTTCATGCTCTTAACATTGGTGGATTTAACAATTTCTTCTAGTATTTGCTGAAATAACGCAGATGGTGGTACTTTCCAAAAACGGTGCAGAACCAAGGAACTGGGTCAAAAGAGGTTAAAGTGGTTATTTAACCTGAGGAGTAAAATCAAACAATATTACTGAATTTTGTTCCCCGTGTTTTAGCTGTGGGGTACGACTCCCCACGAGGCCTTTTTCAACTGGGGTCACTGGGTTAATGAAATACATTGAAAGACAGAGGGAGCCTGGGAGTTGGATGGAATTTTAAACAGAGAATAGCCAGTTGCTAATTTTAAATCTGTATGTTTTAACATTGAATTTCACAAAGTGTAGTAATGATCACCACCACTTTTCCTCTTTAGAGTAATTCTCAGTCATTCTGAATGCTCGTGGTCTATAGCCCCTTTGATCTTTAGTTTAGTTTTATTATTATTATTATTATTATTATAATTATTATTATTATTAACTTACAGTACATCTCTTAACCATGTGTCTCTCCAACAACGGGTTGGGGATTTGGGGGTGTGGGGAGTGGGGTATCATGCAGGCCCTGGCTGATAGATTTTGGCATTAATTCAAAACTGCTTCACCCATGGATGAGCTTGAACTCCTTTGATGGTTTTTAACCACTAGTTAAAAGTTCTGTAATGCCTTGTTACTGTTGTTTTTCTTTTTTTCCTCTCTGGAGTTCCAGAGGCCTGTAAAGAAGACCATCTGGTGGCTCTCTGTGGAAGCCCACGTAAAAGCTTGAGGAGAGTAATGACTCAGTTAGTTTTGTGTGTGTGTGTGTTTTTTTTTTCTATCACTCTCCCTCTGTCTCTTGGATTAGTCTAAACGGCGCATTACTTACAGATGATGAGCCTCCCATTAGCACCAGCATGGCTTGAACGGGCGATTGGAGAGACAGCTCAAATGGCTGGGCATGCAGAAATGGTGGTGGTGGTGGGGGGGGGGGGCAGATGTAAGCCTGAGGACGACAGGACCTTGACGACTGTGTCACGTCCCAAGTTCTTGTGGCATGCAGCCGTAACGCCCCTGTCGCTGCGTCTTATCTGTTCAGGATTAGGATGAGAACATGAAAGGACTCCGTTCAACTGAGATGCATGCGCAGACGGCTGTGATAATACACGTATGATGATGATTCCTAAAAAATAATCAACTGACAGTCAAAACAGGGAGTGAGACAATCTGTGGCCTTCGGAACTGACCGTCTCAAGAGTGGATATTTCAGCCTATTTGCTCAGCCATGCGGTTATCGATTTTAATGACATCTAAAGTATATAACCCATATGCACTAGGGCATTCAGCTGTGAGTCTAGGTGTGGGTCTGTTAATGGGCTGTACAGTAGGATGAAAGGAGGGGCTGATGTTTGCCGAACGACTGCGTCTGGAGAAGAACACAGAGGAAGCCGCCCGGCTGGCTCTCTCTCTCTCACTTGGTCCCAGGCCCCTTGCCTCCGCAGCCCACAAAGACTCCGTACATAAAGGGCGATGAAAAGTGATTGCACCGCTTGCTGTGAATAAAGGGGGATCTTTGGAGGAGGGGGAAGCGGAGGGGAAGAGAGTAGAAGAGGGTGAGAGAGAAGAGTGAAAAGGGTTGGGGTGGGGGGGTGGGGGGTTGGGGAGGGGGGGGGGGGGTCCGGAGCACCAGGAAGTCCTGCAGAAGGGAATTTTAATTGCGTCTGTTGGCGGCTGATAAATACATAATCAGCCTTACCCCCTGCTGTTCCCTAATCAGCTCTGTTTTAATGACCCTGGTGCCAAACTACAGATGCCTCCACATAACCAAAAGGCAGGCCAGAAGCAGGCCACTCTTTTGGAGACATCTGCATGATTTATGCTCCTTGACTGAGCTTTAAACAGATAGGCGTGGCTCCACCACTGGAAAAACTGATGATTGTTCTGTAGAATTGTTTTTTTTTTCTTCTTCCCTCAGTACTATTGTGGCTTAGTGTTTATTATAAACACAGGCATCAATGAAGCCCTGTATAATTCACTCATGCAGACTTTATGCTTTTATGCCTTCAAGGGCTGTTAGTCTGTTTGGGTTTCATCTCAAAAACCATAAGAGAGAAAGTAATGAGAACAAAACCGTAAAAAACTTTGTTTATCTTGTTTCGTCGTCTGGTAGACTATTTAGTAATTTAATGTTGCTATGTTGTCATGTTTTGCAATGTTACGCCGCTTGCATTTGGTTCAAACATATGGTCTTAGTTGAAAAACTGTCTATCCAACAGTAGCGTAAAAGATCGTAGTTTATGGATCAAGCCCCTTCTGTTCCTACTATATGTGTCCAGTTCAAAGTACACATGCCCATTGCTGCACTAACCTCAAGAATATCATCTTAAATTAAGGAGACATATTGAGGCCAATGCAGAGGAGCATCAGGTTGATCCAGCACACGGAAGATGTGTAAAGGTCATTGCACACATTTTTTAATTGTTACTTTGCTTGAATTCACTTCGAGTTTGTCTCCAGTGACTTGACAAAAAAAGAAAAAAAAAAAGAGCAAATAACATACCCACAAATCCAGGACCTCAGGCTTTTGTATGGGACCCTACTGTCTCTAGGGAAACCGTAGAAGGCTCGGGTTTCCTATGGCAACTGTGAAAAAGGACGTCCCTCCCGTCATTCTCTGAGACGGTGCTGTACTCTTAGAAATGTTGTTATCGGTGTAGATATGGTCTCCGTTAATTGCTCCTCGGTTCATTTAAAAAGCCTTTTCTGTCATCTCTCCCCTTTTATTTGCTTCACTCCATGATGAATGGACTTAATATACTCTTGGATATTTTTTTTAATCACTCCATACTTTTGTGGAGGTGTGCAGAAAGAAATTAAAAAAAAAAAAAAAAGATTTTTATTTTTTTCACTTAATTTATCTCTGCAGCGAGAGGCATTTTTTGGTCATTTTTCTGACCTGCCATCTCATATTGTATCTCCCTGTAAAAAAGAAAACTGTGGATTTTTTTTTTCTGCCAGTGCAATGCAAAAGCTCCTGTCCTCTGGTTTCAAACCTGTATTATAGACGGGATTTACAAAGTTCCATCTGGGTGGAAGTTCATGTACCCTTAAGAATATGAGGTTATGCCTAACAAGCCATCTTTCCTTACAATATATATCAAAATCTACTGTATGTTGTTTATATAGTAAACACTGTACCATAGATTCCAATCTTTTTGATACTGTCTGTCACCCCTGTTGTCTGAATGAGGGAGAGGAAAAAGAGTAGGAGACCACCCTCTGTGCTTTAGGTTATAAACGCGGGGCTTTCTCGTTCACGATAGAGAGGACTTTTTTTTTTTTTAACTGTCTCCGTCATCGCCTGTCTGTCTCACTGTCAGCCCAGGCTCTTCCCTGTTTGTCTGCCTGTTCTCGGAGTGGCCTGCAGCAGAGTGTTTGTGACACTGTTTAGCCAGGATGTGTCTCCCCATGTCAGTGCTCACCAGGAGGACGCCACTTGACGTTGTCTGCTCCCGTCCGTATCCAACCGCCATGACAAAACAGAGGCGAACCAGTCTTTATGGCAAGCATACCGACAGCATGAGCTGACTCCGCTAAAAGACATAACAAATTAACGCTGGGAAATAAAGGAAATAGAGTCAGATAGCCCACTGAGTCTAATGGGTTTTTTTTTCTGCACGCGTTATTACTTTATTTGATGTACAATATAATGTCGTGTTGGACTTAGTAAGTCAGATTGAATGAGTACTAAATTATTGAAAAGGTTCAGTTGGTGTTTATTAGATGAAAGGTATTCATCTTGTTGGGAGGGAGACATGCCGCTGCTCTGAGAGTAAGTCAGGCTGAAAACGGGATGAGGGAAATGGTTGTTATTCTTCCATTTTTATTTTTCCATTAAGCATCGGATGTCATGTGTTTCAGAGCTCTCTGGTTAGCTCTCAGTTTTATTATGGGTTTGGAATCCAGATGGGTCATTTGAAGCCCTGTGCCATCGTTTTGTGGTTTGTGAAATATGGTTGGCTTACATTCTGACGTACACACACACACACAGACACACACACACACGAACACGCAAAATGACTCTTCACTTCTCTCTCTTTCTCTCACACACACAGACACGCACACACACACATACACAAACACACACAGTAGGAAGACTATAATTTCCATGCACATGTGGAAGCTTAGCTAGAGACTGAGTAACTTTCCAGGGAAGGTCATGAGGCCTCTGAACCGTTTACTGCTAGTAAAGGTTGCCTTTGCAGGCTGTTACCACAGAACCCATCAGTCATGTAACCCATCGGCACAGCAAATCTTTTTAACAAGGTTACAAATGTCCCAGGCAGAACCAGTAGCACACAGCTGATGGAAGTTTCTCAATCAAAATCAATGATTGAGTTAGTTCAATGATTCACTCCAGTCTTACACCAGTCTCTGAATGGAGAAGCAAACTGATCGATATTTGCACTGTAGAACTTTTCCCTCAAAACATTATTCCTCACTAGAGCCTAAGAAGATCAAACGGTCTGTCTATGTTTTATATTATATAACATTAAAAACCTCTTACATAACAGAATTTCACTTTCAATTTTGCTTTTTCTTCATCAGGTTTATTGTTTGGGGTCTCTGGGGAGGTGACATTGTGTTTCTCGTAAATAAAACACGATTGATCTTTTATTACGCTATTCCGTTAATATTCCTCACTGCCATAAAGCGGTCTGGGTTCAATTAGCCCCACTGAAATACGAGTGTTTTCAGCCATTGAAAAGCTCATAAAGTCTGAATAAGCCAAATGACAAACAGATACAGACATGCGGTTACTGTTTCTACTACCACAAGATGCGTCGTGACCTCAGGAAACATGACAGATATATTTACAGTTTCAGACCGATTCTCTCCGTACATGTTTTGTTTTTTTCCCTCCTCTTTCTGTTTCCCTTCTTTCTGCCCTCTCCAATATGTTTGAGATAAGAGTATGGAGCATCAGTGATGTTTTTAGCTCATTTCACGTCGTATCGTTTGCTTGTACTGATCTGAAAGTGCTATTAGCATTTTTTTTTTCAACAGCAACAGCAAAACACTGTCTGTTTCTTTTTCCTCCTCGCTCTGTCTTTGTGCCGCTAAAAACGAATTAAGAATGTAGCTTATTTTGCATTAATGATTCCGGGTGACGCGTTCTGCAAAAAGGCAATCATGAGTAATTCTCCGGAGCGATGAAAACCGTCAGTCGCCGGCTGATGGATGTGCAGGGCCTGTGCGATTTTTTTTTTTTTTTGCGTGGCGCTGATCGGGTCACGTGACTCAGACGACGACGACGATTCCCAAAGTGCCTTTAGACTGTAGAAACGAGAAAACCAGATTCATGGTCATGAGCTAGTGATTACAGTGCTAATATTGAAATATTGTCTGTATAAATCTTGGGGTTTTTTTTTGTGCATATCTGTGTCATTTGGGAGTGTTGAGTGGATTGATGTGTCTCCTTCTGGATTCGGTCAGTCACTGTAGAGAGTATCTTTCAGTTCTTATTTTCCAACAGGGAGTGCATGCAAATGAAAAGAAATGGCCTGTAGATTATCATTAAAATGTATTTTGTGTCTTTTGGGTTGCGTGACTTCACTCCACTTCCCTTTTTCTTGGCCCATGGGTCATAGATCACTCTTACTCACTTAGGTATGTGTGAGTATTGTTTTGTCAATATGCAAAAAAAAAGAAGAAAACATTTTAACTCACCCACACATAATGTTAATATTCATAAACTTGGAGAGAGAAGACTTCAGGACAGTAACTTTGTTCTCATCTCTTGCTCTGAAATTCATAAGCAGTAACGTTAAGCACAGATGGAGAAAACAGACTTGTAGTCCTGAAATTTTTTTTTTTCTCTACATGTTTAATTATGTAGTCCTTACACTGTGCACTCCTTAAGCAGTTCACATTTCAAAATTTAAACCCCTCTGAGTTTAAATACCAACTCTCTTGTTTTAATAATAAATATTGTTTTGTTTTTTTGTTTTTTTTTAATGTGAATGAGTTTTAGTTAATTCAGAAATAGTTGACCAATACGCTAAGCAGTTACAAACCAATATTCTATCATAAAAGACAGATCTCAGTTGGATGCTATAGTGAGTCATACACACAGTTCCCACCTCTGTGCACTGATAAGCCCCTGTACTCTAAATTTATAATGCCTTTAGCGTGAGTGCGTTTAACATTTCAGTAATAATCTATTCATATAATATTTAGCATGTGAGCTTGTGTTTTTTGGAGGCATTTGAATTATGGCAGAAGCTATTCACCTCGTTAGTTCTCAGTGGTAATTTTCATGTTGTGTTATGTGTAAATGAAAGAGGCCTGTGGAAATTCTGTAAGGCCGTTTCCTCTTACGGTGCTGATTTGCCAATCAGTCACACAAAGACGTTATACCTGAGGAGTCGGTGATCGTTTCTGTGTAGCCACCCAGCTGTTGTCATCAATCCCCGATCATTCTCGGTCAGACAGCATAAGTTCAGTGAGAGCCGTAAGTGCCACAGGCAGACAGTTTTGGTAAGTGAGCACATTTTCACACTGAGTGGAGAGTCTGGAGACATCATGATCAATAAACTGTCTTCAAATAAGATTACGCAATCAACTCGCTCTCTCTCGCTCTCCCTCTCTCCCCCTCACACTCTCCCTTTCTCTGTCTCTCTCTCCCTCTCTCTTTCTCTCTCTCTCCCTCTCTCCCTCTCCCTCTCTCTCCTCTCATGTATCATTGTGCTGAGTCACAGACTGGAGGGTTTCTCAGACGGACAGGTTATATACGGCCGTACGGCACACGGCAGACATGTGACTCTTCAGATTGTATTAGTATGTGCTTGTAGGTGTTTTCAATTAGCAGGACAGGGGCAGAAAATGGATTCATGATGGGCTTTCATAAGCCGATTTGACACTCGCTGGTTTGGGTTAAGTTTAAAGGAACAGCATGAGGTGTATAGCCTCGAGTCACCGCCTACGGTCCTAGAATACTTAAGTCCAGGTGAATTATTACAGAATTACCTTTAAATAGTAGAGAGAAACTGTCATAGTTTGTTTTTACATCCAATAATCATAATGAATCTATTCAGACATATGTCTATTACCTGCTCTCCTTCTGTGGCTTTCAGAAATGTAAAATAACAATGTTCATATGATACGACAACGATGTTTTAGTTTTTCAGTGCTGTTTAATACATTACCTTATTGCTTTGATATTGAATTTTTATAATGCCGTTCCTTTTGATGGTGAGCCTTCTCTTGATTTTCTAAGTGAAACAAGGAGCAGGCAACGCTGTTACACGTCATTAAGCTCTAATGAGACAAACTAACATTCCGTGCCCTGTGTTTGCCGGCTTGCTCTGCTATGATGAATTTTACAGTAATTACATTCACGTCAGTGCAAAAAAACGACACATCTGCACTTCGTAATGATACCACAGAGCAACAAACACTCTGCCATGTGTGACAAAAACACTGTTTGCGTTTTACTAGTAGTGCAAAATAGATATTCTGCCTGGTTGACTCCGAAAGCAAATCCAATGACTCTTAAAGGAAATGAAAAGAAAACCGCATCCATTTTAAACGATTAAGCATCTGTTTACTTTTAAAGTCTGTGTAAACACTGTTTCCGTAATCGATGCATTCTGAGTTCGATGACTTGTTGACAAGCCATTTTACCAAATCTCTGAGAAGATTTATTTTATAACCGTGCTTTATAAGCGGAAACTTTTCCACATTGGAGGAGAATGTTCTTTCAAAAGCTTCTTCAACCAGAAAAGAACTCTTGTGGTGTAACTTTTTTCCTCCTCCATTCATCTTACACTGTTATCTTCCACTCTCTCTCTCTCTCTCCCTCTCTCTCCGCAGTGTGCGGCTGCGATCTGGCCCGATCCGGATTTTTCCAGAAGAGTGGCGAATACATCTGCACGTCAGACTACCAGCGTCTCTATGGCACTAAGTGTGACAGCTGTGGAGACTTCATCACAGGAGAGGTGGTGTCAGCGCTGGGTCGGACATATCATGCCAAGTGCTTTGTTTGCAGTGTCTGCAGGTAAGAGAAAGCAAAGCTTTTGTGCTCTGTGTACACGCAAACCATCATTATTATCTTGTTACGCAGAACCACAGTGACGGACAGATTTCAGATATTTTTTTCCCCCTCATTTCATGGTCTGTTCAGATTTTTAACTGAAATTCTACCTGCTTTGTGGAGCCTAGTTAAAAGGTAGCAACCACAAAAAATGGCACTTGCACTTCCTTGTGTGGTTTTATTGGTGGGGCTTTCTTATACAGTGTCTTAATACTGAGAAATTATATATTAAACACGTTACAACCATTTTAATAAAGGATACAGGTAATTTGGGGGTATTCGCGCTAAGTATCTTGTATTGATCACGTGCACAGTACTAGCATTGTATCAGGTGGATTTAACTTCAAGACACAAGACGTCTTCGAGAGTTCGAACGTCTGAAAGACATACTTAAGATCTAAAAAGTTCCTCTGTGATGTATTGAGTACATAATGACATGTATTAAAGGAATATAAACAGGAAGTGCAACCCTTTCACTTCCTATCTGATCACGTCAACAGTGAGTATGGACCAGTACTTGAGACCTCTGTATACACTGCAAGTTGTTTCACTAAGCCGTTCTCACGTTGAGTGGTACAGAAGAGGATCTGGCAACCCTCTAATGCTGTCGCTGGATCTCCCTTCAGCTTGAATTCATTATTAGTCAGGGCCATATATTAGTTTGTCTGTACAGAACGGAACTGTGTATATGCGCCGATCATTAAGGAGTCACATAAAAGATGCACTAAAGAATCATTAGGGAAAGAGGCCCATTAAAAAGATTAAAAGCAGAGGAGGGGGTTGAGCAGAGGAGAGGAGAAAAGTTCTATTCACTCAGCAAATGATGCTTGGGAGTCATTTGGTTAACCTTGCTCCTTAACGGAGAACAGAACTGAGATCTTTCACTCAGAAAATTGCCATTAACTGAGTCCTCAATATGTCTGTCATACTGTATGTCTTCTAAAATGAGACAATGAAGTCTACGGAGTTCTCTCTCAGTAGTAACTTGATGGGGGTGTGTGTGTTGGGGAGGGGGGGTTGTTTTTTTAGTAATTTAGTGGCTTTTTAGTAAGGTATAGTTAGTTTAGTTATTTAGTTGTTTTTTTTGTAAATCTACCATATTTTGAAGAAGGTTTGTTATTGCTGAGGAATTTCTTGCTATTTTGTCAAGTTTAATTTTACATGCTGAAGGAGGTCTAAGGTGAAACTGTTTGAAATTGCTTTGCTATGCTCATTTTGGAAGCTACAAAATGTACATTTCTCTCTCTTTCTCAGTCTGTCTCTTCCTGTTTCTCTCATGTCCTTTAAACTAGGCTAATGTTTCAGACACTATGTGTGCCGAGCCACTTTTCACTTTCTCTGTCCTGTCAAAGGTGATGACCTCATGGTTTTGTGTTATTCACTGAGACACGGTTTAGTGGAAGTACAAGCATATAAGTTCTCTCTCTCTCTCTCTCTCTCTCTCTCTCTTTCTCTCTCTCTCTTTCTCTCTCTCTCTCTCTCTCTCTCTCTCTCATATGGACACACACACACTCTCACAGTGAGCTGGACTATGAGACTGTCAGGGTCACTCAGGGGTATAGGCTATCTTCAAGTTTCAGTAGCAAGAACTGCCGATAGAAGGGCAAGGCATGGAGAGAATGAGGAAGAAGAGGAGGAGGAGGAGGAGGAGATGGGGAGGTGTTGGAGGAGCGGGGGCACTTAAGCAGCAAGGAGGAAATGTCACTGTGAATAGAGAAGCCGAGATGAGAGGAGAGGTTTCGTGTAAATGGAGGACTGAGGAGAGCGAGCAGTGGAGGATGATAGCTACGTTTAATGAAAAGAAAAAAGAAAATGCAGGGAAAAGTGGAGGGGAGAAAAGGAGTGATGTCGACTGTTGGCTCAGTCTATGCCTGAGTCAGTCTGACAGGGAAGACAACAGAGACGAATTTCGAGTGTCTTATCTAATCCGGTCTATTACCTGTCTGCAACACATCAAAATGCCATTATGGGAATTTGATTGCATTTCTCAAAGTATCCGCCTGTCACGAGAGGAAAGAGACGTCCCTAATGCAGCTTCACTTTGTGCCACATTAATAAGGGGCTTTTTTTTGTTTGTTTTGCTTTGGGGGTTTTTTTCAACCGGATCTCTTTTTTCAACTGGGCTGACAGCCTGTCTTTGTGTTTGTTGCTGATATTTTATAAACTTGCGGGTTTGTCGGCATGCCACGACACTTTCCTTGACAGTAAACGTGTCCCCATTGTGTTCTAGTTTGTACCAACAGTACTTGCTTTAAGCCGGATTGCACAGGAAATTAGTTACACTAAATAAGCCCCCCCCCCCCATCGCCCGCTCCAATTCGCTCCCCCTCCTCTCTCTTCCCCCCTATTAGCAAACAGAGCGAAATTAGCATTTGATAAATGTTCGCTGAGCGGAAAAATCCATTTGCCAGGAAGTTTGGGACGGCTTTTTGGCACTCCGTAGGCATTTTGGGTACTAAAGAACTCAATGTTGGTGTGTGTGGGGGGGTGCTGGGTGTTTGAGGGTGTAGCCTACTAAACTCTGTTCCTGGCAGGGGTAGCCTACGAAACTCTTATCAGCTTGACCATGCCCTGCGCAGGCAGCTGGAAAGCTAGCTAGCTAGCGAGAAGCATTAGCATCTGGAGCTTGAGTTTTTGAGAGCCACTCTGTAAGGTCAGGTCAGTCCCCCAGCTGTGCCACGTCACACAGCCACCAGCCACTTTTACATCACTCCCCTCCTGCTCAGTTTCTATGAACTTTATTTACGATGCTTAAACAGAGCTTGAATTTACATGATGAAACATGAAAAATGGATGTGTAATTTGTTTAATGTGAAGTAATTATCACTTCTTTTCTGGGAGACACATTCATCTTTTTTTTTTTCTTTTCTTTTCTTAATACACAGATGTGTGAAATAATCATTTTTCTTCTCGCTATTTTTTATCATGTTGTAATAATAGCTTTTTAATGGGGTATTTAAAGTTCTTTTTTAAATGTATTGTTAAAATTAAAACGAGAGGCAGACATATTGTTTTTGTGGTTTGTATTGAAAACATATTTGTAAGTTTGTATTTGTTCTCTTTGAAACCTTACTTGCAAGAGACAGCACAGTATTTCTTTGATGAATGTGCCAATGGAGAACTGAAAATAGATCAGAAAAGGACGGCGTCCATTAAATATGTAAACGGTGTACATTTTTAAAGGGCAGGAAAAGCTGACATTGCAGTGTGTGTCTGGAGGGAGACCAGCTCACACGACAGGTACTGACAAGGTCATCCAAAGTATATACACACACGCACATCCATGCAGACACACACAAGCACACACATATACACACACATGCACACACATACACACACACACGCACACACATACAGACATGTTTGCCCGCTCTCTTCCAGAAATACATATTCAACCACATACAGATGCCTAAACACACATTTAAACGTCAGCATATATGCACACACAAGTTACACAATCGTAAATATTCTCGTTGGTACTGCTGGTCTGTCAAAGTAAGAACAGTCCCTTAGGACAACACTCTCTGTGTCATTTATCACTTCACAGTTTTTACACAGATCACAGGTCAGTACTCTGTATAGCTATTGACAGATCACAGGTCAGTTCTGTGTACAGCTTTTCACACATCACAGGTCAGTTCTGTGTACAGCTTTTCACAGATCACAGGTCAGTTCTCTTCACAGTTCTTTACACATCACAGATCGATTCTGTGTACAGCTTTTCACAGATCACAGGTCAGTTTCTTTGTACACTCAGGATTCACACACTTTGCAGTGAGAACATATTGCATAGATACACAGACATACACAGCTGCAAACACAGACACACACACACACAATGAAAGAGAAGTGATGGGACTCAAACACAGACTGGCTGCTCTTGTAGCTGATCTCTACAGCATACTGTCTGTGTCAGAGAGCCAATGAGGGCTCTGCTGGAGATCCTACACACCCTCTGGGAATTGGCTCCAATTCCAGCTAACACTAGAGAAACTTAAGGGATAATTCCCAGCACATGGCTTAAATTGGGCTTCAGAAGCCCTTTAGTTTTCCATTCCCTGTTCCTCGCTCCAGCTACAAGTGAACAAGTCAAAGCAGGAGAATAATAGTTTTCAGTTCAAGCAACATAGATAAAAGGTATATTAGTGCTGCAAGTGAAGAGATTGCCATGAGAAAATAACTGTACAACAGATATAACTCCACAATCTCTCTCTCTCTTGCAGTCTCTCTCTCTTGCAGTCTCTCTCTCTCTCTCTCTCTCTCTCTCTCTCTCAATCTCTTTCCAACACCATCTCTCATGCACACTCACTCTGGTGTGTGTGTGTGTGTGTGTGTGTGTGTGGTTGAATGTTGGCTAAAGATTTGAACAACCTTACTGCTACTGCTACCAGGTGTCTCCAGCTGTGATGAATGTTTCCAGACTCAAGCACTGTGTGTGTGTGCTGGTCTATGTTCGCTTGGCTCTGCAATTTTGCTTGGATCTCTGTGTTACTGTGATAGGCATTTAATACTAATTTCCTTTTTTTAAAAAAAAAATTATACATTGTGCCAGTTTGAGTAGATTCATCGAGGCAAATTGGACCCACCAGTTTTAAAATACTCATTACCATGTTTTTGTCCAATTTGTCAGTGTCACAATTGATATGAGAATCCAATTTAGGTTTTTATAAATTAAGTCAAAGGAATGAATCCAGTGCGTACAGATTATAACGCAGAAATTACACTCTGACTCTAAATTCTCTGTATAGGCATGGGAGAAAGGAATCTTAAAGACATAATGTTTATAGTTGAGGTTTTTTACAACAAAAAAACCCCGTTGTAGAGTGAGGCTCTAAAATGGCAGAGCTGATTCCAGCATCAGGGTTCACAGTAAGTGGATTGCTTTGTAATTGCTCTGTTACTGTTACTGCAGAAATGGGCTCCACTAATAGGATTTGTCTTTCGTTGAAAAAGCTTCCAGTGTGTGCATGATTACTGTCTAGATAGTGGTGGACTTTGCTAGATTAAAGTGCAGTTCTAGATTAATTACGTAGACAGACAGGTACTTATGCTTATACAATTCACTAAAAGCACTGTGGACAAAGAATGATTGATGCTCAGTGTATGTGGCAGGTCAGGAAATTTCAATAATGTCCAATTTTGAAACCTGTATGTAGACAGTCTGTGCTGTCTTCCCCTGGTCACCATCCATACGTAAAGCTTGTGTAGACTGTTAGCTTTGTTTAGTCTGAGAGCTGTGAGACAGCTTTCGCTGTGAGACAGCTTTCGCTGTGTGCTTTGGCAGATGCTGTTGACGGGGAAGTCAAGCCCACGACAACAAACAGTCAGTCAAGCTGCCAAATGTTTACAACTGGCCCTCACATCTAGCAGATGATCTAAACACCTTATGTTTAGTAAGGACAAGAAAGGAGGTGATTAGGCTACTGTGCGTGTGTTTGTGTGTGTGTGCGTGCATGCGTGTGTGTGTGTGTGTGTGCGCGCGCGTGTGTGTGCGTGTGGGTATGTGTGTATGTGTGTGCATGCGTGTGTGTTTGTGTTTGTGTGTATGTGGGTATGTATGTGTATGTGTGTGCATGCGTGTGTGTGTGTGTGGGGGGGTGACGCTGTTTCGGGCCCACCTTGACGTCACAGTGCAGGTAGTGCTTGTGCAATGCCAGGCCTATGTTCAAGGCAGGGGGAGTAGCTTGGCTTGGCCTTCTATTTGGGGTTATACCCTTGAATGGCCTCAGTAGCAGTTACACCAGTCTGCTTAGAGCAGTGCTATTAGTGAAGTCCTGCTGAGCCTGCTGTCACTGAGGTGCTAAACACACAGCTCTCTCAAGTGAGATGTGTGATCACAGTATCCGTATGAAGGGCTTAGAGACGGGTGTTATCATGGGTCCTTAAATACCTTTATTAATGTGTATGGGAAGTGTGTCCCTCCTTGAAAATGTGAAATGTTGTGTGTAGGTAAATGCCTTATACAAATGCATGAATTTGCACCCCAGCGAGATAATAAGATGTGACAAAAGGTCAAGAGGGTGCAGAATTTAGAGAGGCTGTGTGTGTGTGTGTGTGTGTCTGTTTGTGTGCGTGTGTGGTTGTGCGCATGCATGTGTGTGCGCACGTGCGTGTGTTTGTGTGTGCGTGTGCGTGTGTGGTTGTGCGCATGTGTGTGTGTGTGTATGTGTGTGTGTGTGTGTGGTTGTTTGTAGTGTGTGTGTGTGTTTATGTGAGCATGTGTGTATGTGCGTCTGTGTGTGTGTGGTTATGTGCGTGCATGTGTGTGCGCATGTGTGTGTGTGTGTGTAGATTTCATACGCACTCAACGGTGGTACCATTCCCCGACTGAAGTGTTACACACACTGACTCAACAGTTAGAAATGGGAAGTTTGAGTCTTTCAGATGTGTTTGTCAGATGCTTGTGTGGTATGGGAGAGTCCGCCTGCTGTATTCCACATGCTCTACAGAATGACGCTGTCAGGCCGGATCTTTCTGTGGTTATCTGATCAGAGTGGTGGTTAAGGCATGTCCCTTTCCTCCTCCTCACGATCTGATACTAAACATATTTAGCCTCCATTTCCAAACCCTGAATTATTTAGGACTCTGTGCTCTGTCTCTCCCTAAAGTCTACATGTACAGCAGTCTGCGTGGCAATGCAATGTGTGTGTGTGTGTGTGTGTGTGTGTGCGCGTGTGTGTGTGCGCGTGTGCGTGTGTGTATTTTAAAACTGTTTCCGTCTTTTTCTTCTCTCTTTAGAAAACCCTTCCCGATTGGAGACAGAGTAACCTTCAGTGGGAAGGAGTGTGTCTGTCAGCAATGCTCTCACACACTTGTCAGTTCCAGTGAGCCAATCAAGATCCACGGGCCGAGCCGTAAGTAGTCCTGTCCGCTCGACTTCATGACACGTATCTATTTCTGTAGTTTGAAGAAATAAAATGATTCCCATGTCACGATGCACGCCACAGTTCTCACAGGTTTACTGGACATAGTTCTAAATGCACAGCTTTGAAATGACAGTGCATTGTAAGTTAATAAACCCAGAGACTGGCTCTGAACTGGGAACGTGGGTAACTGAGTCATATGTTGTAGCTGTTGTGGGGAAACAGGACTACAAGGTGCTGTAAATATGGCTAGAACTGTCACATGCACTCATGAATTATATTTATCCCATAATTCGCCCCTTGAATCTCTCTGATGAAGCAGGCGGCCTTCTATTAAATAATATAATCAATTTATAATCACACTTTATTTTGAGGCTTGCTAGAGTGGAAGCATTGATCACTGAATGACAGCACTGTGCGTGTGTGTGCGCGCGCGCGCGTGAACATGTTTGCAAAGATAACATTTGAATCGACAGCTTTATAAATCAGACTGGGCTAGCAAGCTGTAAAACCTCTTTGTTTAAGAGTTCATGGCTGTCAGTTAATCACTAGCTGTTTTTTTACTCTCTCTCTCTCTCTCTCTCTCTCTCTTTTCTGCTCCCGGTACTGTACTGTGTGACCAATCAGACTAAGCGCCTGTCGTCATGACAACAATCAGCCTCCTCCTCCTCCTCCCCCTCCCCCCATTAGGTTACCTGTTCACCTCATGAATCTGCTGTAGCAGTCTGCTGTTTTCGTTGTGTTGTGCTATGCTTAGTATTCCATATAGAATGCTCCGAAGAGTTGTCTGAAATAAATTGTATAGATTTTTTTTTTCTCCTGGAAATCCAAAAGCTACATTGTTCCATATGGTTGTGTTGAGCCAGTTGACTTGGGGGTGGGGGGTGGGGGGGGGAATGGGCGTACGCATAGCGATGCACATTGCTGGCCAAGGTCACAGGAGGTCAAGGTACCTTTTGTCTGAGTGGCTGGAGTACGCTCGGGCGCATGGCCGCCGGGCGAGCAAAAAAGACGCGACCGCTTATCGTGTGAAATGTTTATGGAGGTCAGAGAAAAAAAGGAAAACGCCTTGCGCTTTGTGTTTTGCGTCGCTCTTCAATTAAACAAAGCAGATGGGTCCGTCTGCAAACACGCCTGGTGCCTTTACTCGAGTTCTCTCGGTCAAAGACGATTTCAAAAGCGCCAGAGAGAAAAAAAAAAAAAAAAAAAACAGAATTGATTTTCAATCGACACTGTAATGAGGAGATTGTACATGTTTGAATAGAGGCAAACTGAACGAGTAAGAAAAGAAAAAAAGTGATGGCGAGGATAGAAGCGATTTTTCACTCTCTTTTTCAAAAAGAGAGTTGTCTTGTTTGTTTCTCTGTCAGTCTGAAGTCTGTGGGATTTGGCAGTGAAGGGAGGAAGGCGTCTGATGGATAAAACTAAAGCCCGTTTGAGTGGTGATCAAATGAAAACAAATGAGTGACTGACCTTTCTGGGTAACAGAACCTGCCGTAGTCATGCATCATAGATCCAGCAGTTCCCCTGTGTGCGTGTGTGTGTGTGTGTGTGTGTTTGTTTCACCACCGCCAGTGTTTTAAATCAAGCAACCACAACTCAGAGCTCCTTTCAGTTCTCATCGTTTTTTTCATTATTCTTGCTATCGATTTTTTTGATGTATGTTTTATGAAGTTATTGATACGGCACAGCATAGAGAAAAGAATCCATATATGTCAGTTATATCAGTATGGATATGTAAGCAAGTATGTTCACTGTAATCCATCTTCTCTCTCTCTCTCTCTCTCTGTCTCTCTCTCTGCAGACTGTGCTGGGTGTAAAGAAGAAATCAAGCAGGGCCAGTCTTTGCTGGCATTGGAGAAACAGTGGCATGTCAGCTGTTTTAAGTGTCAGACCTGTGGCATGGTCCTGACGGGAGAGTACATCAGCAAGTCAGTGCCACTCTCCCCTCCCTTGTCAAAACCTCACATACATCTGCTCAAGCCCCCGCTGATCTCTCACTGACTGTAGAGTCGCGTACCAGATCGAATTTCAGCTCGCCACTTTTGTTTTTTTTTTTACTGCAGGTTACCCAAGTCGCAGCACTGCTGTTACTCAGGTTTACAAACCACAGCTTTTCTTTTTTTTTCACTCTCCTCAGCCAAATATTTTAATCGTAACATTGTAACGCAAGTGCTTCGCTGTCACACCGGATAAGGACCCAACCCTAGAATTCAGTCAGAGGCATGTTTTACATTCCGCTCATTCTTCTACCAAAACTCACGGAAACATCAGCAAACACATGCGAATGTACTGAAACGACCAAAACGCGATCTTAGCCACTCTGAATAATCGAAATAATCATTGCTTAATCAAAACGATTATTACCGTGTGAGCGTGTGTCTTGAATGAATATGTTTCTTTTATTATTTCCTTATTTAGAGATGGCATACCGTACTGCGAGGCGGATTATCACGCGCAGTTTGGTATCAAGTGTGAGACGTGCGACAGATACATTAGCGGCCGAGTTCTCGAGGTAAGTGGAGCGGTCCTGCTTGGCCGGGCCAAATGGCCCGTGTCCAGCCTCTCCGTTCTGTGTTTACTGCTTAGGTGAAACGGAGACGAGGTCGTTAAGTGAAGTGAAGTCATCTCGGGCCTGTTTCTGACCGCCGGCGATCTTCTTAAATCACGGCCTACGTTGTGGAACAAGGTCTTTAGCGAAAAAAAAAAAAAAACGGTAGCCGGGGCAAAATGAAAAGCGATCGTCGTTCTCCATCAGAGGCCCGGTTTTAACTTTTAACAGAGATTTTGTTTTCAGTTACTGAACTACTGATTTCTTAGAACGTATTGGAACCTTTATGGTGCTGCAAAGGGTGCAGGGTGGCGCCGTGGGCAGCGCTGTTGTCTCACAGCAAGAAGGTCCCAGGTTCGATTCCTGGCCGAGAGTGTGTGGAGTTTGCATGTTCTCCCTGTGTGGGTTTCCTCCCACAGTCCAAAGACATGCAGGTCAGCCGAATTGGAGATACTAAGTTTTCCCTAATGCGTTTGGATGTGTGTCTGCCCTGCGATGGACTGGTGATGGCCTGTCCAAGCTGCTTCCCCGACTTTCGCCCAGTGCTGGGATAGGCTCCAGCTACCCCCGTGACCCTAATTAGGGTCGCGGGGGGTGCTGGCTTAGGTAATGAGTGAGCGAGTGGTGCTACAAAGCTGTCGCCTTGAATCTCGCGCAGGGATATTGATTGGATCGCGTGTCTTAAGGCTTGTATGATGACGCGTCTTTGCTGACTGGACTTGATATGATGAATGACACTCTGTACAATCCTTATGTTCAGCTGACTGGGGAGACGGTGGTAACAGAGCAATACCTGAAACAAACCTTCATTGATCCATCAACACTGGCAACACAGGAGAGCTACAGCTATAAAAAGATCAAAGGCTAAATACGAGGATACGGAAGAGAAAACCCGGAGAGACAGAACGATGAGACGGCTGTTTGAAGCTGTGTTCTCTCAAACACACTCTCAACTGGTTTTCCTCTCGAGTTTTAAAAAAAAAGAGAAAGTAAAGAAACATAAAATAGAGAGGTGAGGAGGAAGCGTTGGAGGTGACGTACGGAGGAGGAGTGAACGAGGAGAGAAGAAATGAATGACTGAACGGGTGAGGAAGGACTTAAAAAAAAAAAAAAGATCACACAAAAAGCAAAGGAGGAGGCATAAGTGAACAGGTGAACAAGAAATTTGGGGTGTCTCTCGGTAGGAAAGGATTACTCATTCAACGCACGCTTCTCTTCTTTTTGTTCCTTGACGCGTCAAGCAAGTAGATTGACAATATGACGAAACATCCATCAAAGTTTATTAGTTAGTCTCCTCCCGGGCGCTGTCTCCAATGGTCGCTTCTTTAGTTTGCTTTCTCAGCTGCTCCTGCTCTTTCAACAGGCTTTGATGGTTCATCAGCTCTAATGATTCTCTTGGCACTGAATGCCTGGCACATCTCCCTTTGTTGACTTCCACACATTTGCAATTATAGCCTTGAAGATAGACTGACAAAACAAAATTGTGTGAACACACTCACATGCAGAAAGAGAGAAAGAGAGAGAGAGAGAGAGAGAGAGAGAGAGAGAGAGACAGACATGCAGACAGACAGAGGTGGCGACATGTTACGGTATTTTACATACAAATAAAAAAACAGTTAATTAGCTCAGAGTGTTCTAGCGAGCTGATGAAGGTTTGCACGCACACACACGCACACACACACACACACACACACACCCTTGCAGCTTCTGTGCTCTTATGCCAGTCTGGGAGTTGGGTGTGAAGTGCTCTCTGTTCCAGGGAGTGCTTTCAGTTGGGATATTTATAGCCTACGGGACATCAGACGATTTATCTTTCTCCTTCCCGTTTGATTTGCACTCATTGATCGCAATAATACAACATGTCTCAGGGAACTTAGGGACTGCCAGCCCTCTGGTTCCAGCAGAAAACGCACAGTCGTATCCTTATAGAACATCACAGTGTCCCTAAAGCACATTTTCACAGTGTATTCTCTGTACGTCTTTCTCACTAAAAACATCTCCCATTTGGATGGTTCTGATTTTCAGCTGTGCTCTGCTCCTGACAAGCTGAAACATAGTGTAGGAGCACCCAGCTAAGCTAAAGGAAGAAGCAGTAATAGCATGGATCAAAGATACAGGGACAGCCAGGCATTCTTTCAGCATCTGTTGGTGTAATTAGACGGCAGTATGGTATAAGTGAACCATCCCTAAACATAATAATGATTGCCTTTCTCGACGCTGCTGCCACTGCTGCCGCCACTTAACAAGTTTGGCCGAGAGAACATGAAACCAACGCACGGCCTCAAGTCTCTAGGAAAACTGGGGTCTGCCGTGGGAACTTGAGCCGTACGGGAACACGAGGGGTTAAAAATATTCCATAACGCTTCAGTCACCTAACAGTTCCTCGGCATTTCGGAGATATCATTTAGACACAGGGCCCTCCTGAGGTCACAAAGGTCAGAACAGGGCTCTCTAATCGCTTGGGCTTATGGGTAATAAACATCCTTTACTACACGGCGAACGGGTGTTTTTCAAAATGAGCTCTTCTGTTTTCACCTCTTTTCTCAATGAGAAAATGACACGTGCCATCTTTTTCATCTTTGGTCGCGTGTGCTGCTACAGTTTTTTTGGTTGAAAACTTGAAATTAAAAAAACTGAAACGTCTTGAAGGCGTCAGACTTACAGTTAATAGTTGAGCTGTGAGTGTGAGGCTTTAATTACGGAGGCTCCAGTGTTCAAGAGCATTCTGCTCTTCATCTGAAGCTCATTCCTGGACCACGTTTGTTCTTTATTGTGGTAAACCAGACGAGCAAAGCCTCACAGAGGAAACTTACTGATGAAACCCAACTCCCCTCTGCTGGCAGTTCATGGAAAATTCTAGTCATCGGGGGAAAAAAAAAAATCCACATTTCTCTCGTTTCATATTATAGGTCAGAGAGTAAAATAACCCAGGAGATGTTGCTGAGTGGACAGTGTTGTCTGCACAAGCAAACTGGACCTGAGGGACGGCATAGCATGGAGCATCTGTACTCAAACTGTAGAGGAACGTTCTAAGGGGAAATGCTCTTCCCATTCAGACTACATCACGTCTGGGCTTAACAGACGTTTCCAACTCATTTAGGTCACATGCCAATCCTGAACTATATTTAGAGTTCTTTTTAATGGTCTATAGAGGGGCTCTTATTGGGGGGTGGGGGTGGGGCAAAGATTTCACAGGGGAGTTGATGAAGGTGAAGGGGAGGAGGAAGAGAGACATGATGTCAGCGCTGTTCTTTAGACTGATTGGTTTCAAAACGTTGTGTAGCCAATGAGTATATTTTCTAAAAGATAATCTAGCATGAAACTCTTTTGTTTTGTTCTTAGAGCTGGCGTTCAATTCCCAAGCTGTTTTCAAGGCTCCCGTATCTTATTCTCACTGTAGCTGTAAGACACTTATGTTTATCTGCCCTCAGA
This sequence comes from Chanos chanos, assembly GCF_902362185.1. Lineage (NCBI taxonomy): Eukaryota > Metazoa > Chordata > Actinopteri > Gonorynchiformes > Chanidae > Chanos > Chanos chanos. The sequence goes on along the minus strand of NC_044496.1, from coordinate 52,665,688 downwards.
TCAAACTCATATCTGTTTTAGAGGCCCAGGAGACCATTTCTCCAATTATTCGCAGTGAAGAGACTCAGTGATTTTTAACCATGGGTTAGAATGATGGAGAGGGCTGTTAACAGAGTCCTCTTGTGTGCACGTTGTAAAGAAGACATTAGAAGAAAACAGCAATTTAAAGTCAAGTAAGGAGTGGAACGAGACCCTTGTTATCACCAGTTCATTATTGCCATAATTATAATTACTACTGCCAATAAAGTTTAGAAGTAGCGGAATATTGGAACTCTAATGAAGATATTTAGAAGCGCAACAGCACTCGTTTTCGACTACGAGGGAGTATTATCGCAATCTCTAATGTCTTTCTTTTTTTCTTTTTCTTACTTTCCTTCCTGTCTGTGTATGCATGTATGTATGTATGTTTCTATCTGTCTATCTATCTATCTATCCATCTATCTATCTATCTACCCATCTATCTATCTATCTATCTATCTATCTATCTATCTATCTATCTATCTATCTATCTATCTGTCTCTCTGTCTGTCTGTCTGTCTGTCTGTCTGTCTGTCTGTGTGACTCAGGCTGGAGGAAAGCACTATCATCCTACCTGTGCTCGCTGTGCGCGATGTCACATGATGTTTACAGAGGGTGAGGAGATGTACCTGACGGGTGAGTAAAGGTCACAAAAGGTCACATTCCTTCAAACACAGGAACTCAGGAAACCCCTGAGGGTACCAAAAGAGCCAAAGCGAAGAGAGATTAGCGCTTCCATTAGCACAAACCCTCACGATAACTTGACAGCGGAACACCTTCCCCACCGATAGATGCCTGAGTCTGAATGTGGTTTATTCTTACAGGTCAGATCACAAGGCTGATAACGCTCTTAACCATCCATAATAGTCACGGAACATCGCCGAATGAGTCAGGATGTTATACACGCATTCGCATTCGTTATATACACGCACTGAAAGATCTCTCTAAAAGAGACCAGCGTCTCACGTATTAACATCATCACTTTCGATGATTAGGCCCATTTAGATGATTAGTCCGGTTATGATCATCTGATCATAAGAATGATGGATTAGAGATAAAGACATCATTATGAGGGCTTGAAGAAAGCTTTGATACGAGTGGCTTTGTATTTATCCTGCTGATAGTCACACAGTCACACGTCCCATTCACACGTTTCCCCTCGTTGGCTCATATGACTGATCTTATGATATGCTAGGCTAACATCCACATTAACATTGACTGCAGGCCTGTGTCTGTTCGGTGCTACTCTCTCTGGGAATGGTTTGTCTCACAGTCTGGCACTTCCAGATAAGAACAAAGCAGCATTAGAGTGTTACAGGCTAGTGAACATGCCCTGAGGTGAAACACTTAGAGTCAGCAGACTTTAACACCAGCCGTCAACATCATTAACATACAGAGCGAGAAAAGAGGGAGACAGAGAGAGATTGACACTGTCTGAGAAAACAATGTGACGATATTTGTATAATGTGACAGTGTGTGTGTGTGTCACCTTAATGAAATTCAAATCACGTTTTATAAAAAAAAACAACACTACTGATAGTTTAGATTACATTTATCTGTTCAATTGAATTAGACTCTTTTTTTTTTGTATTTGATACTGATCTCCAACACCCTGCCATGTAATGGGGAATTGGCTAAATGCCCAGAGTCCTGGATGAAGATGAATTAGAGGCATGAGGGTTAGAGGGTCCTAGTCCTTAGAGAGATTTAAAGTGTTTTAAAAGTTAAACAGGCTTTTCATTAACACACAGGGTGTGTTCTTTCTCAAATGCGTATCTGTTGAATTTAAATGAAATTCAGTATTGCTGATAATGTAACACCTTGATAAAATAATTTCATCCACGCTATCTCAGATATTTGTGTACGGTTGCAGTATTATTTGAAATATTTGAAGCTGTTTTAATCTCTTTCTTTTTGTTCTTGCCATGGACAGGTTCAGAAGTATGGCACCCGGTTTGTAAACAGGCAGCACGGGCAGAAAGAAAACTCAGGGTAAAAATCTCTTCATTTTTACCGAATTTAAGTGTTTTATAGACACAAACACAAGCCTGAGATTTCCAGGTACGGGTTGTAAGTGAGTCAGACTCCCTGTTTTCTTTCTTTTTTTTTTTCTTTTTTCTGTCTGATTCTCACAGCACAGACGCATGTCAGAAACCTCCATCTCTCCACCGGGCTCTAGCATTGGCTCTCCGAGTCGAGTCATCTGTGTAAGTAACGAGTAACTCTGAAACTCTGCTTATCGTGTAATGACAGAGTGACAGTCGTGCTTTTAACTGAATTAGAAATTGTCTGAACCTAGACCCCTTTGAGTGAAAACACCATTATCAGAGGGGAGTGGAAACATTCTGCAGTAGCTCTGGAAAGTGTATACAGGACTCAAAATTCACCTGACATCACTAAATGAATGACTTAAACATATCTCACTAGCATTATATGTTTCTGAATTAAAAGTTACATACATTAAAATACACATTGTCAATAAAAAAAGCACATGAATGCATGTGTATTCGTGTGCGTGTGTGTGTGTGTGAGAGAGAGAGAGAGAGAGCATGCATGCGTGTTTGTGATTGTGTGTGTGTATGAGAGAGAGGGAGAGAGAGAGAGAGATGTAAATGGGAGTGAAGGCTGCAGTGTTGAACAGTGACCTTTGTGTGTGTTGTGAGTAATAGGATGAAATCGCAGTGTAAGCATGTGTGTTGTCCTGTGTGGCTGGCCGTCGCTGAAGATCACTCATCAGACAGTGCAGTGTGCATCACATGCTTCAGCATGTGTGCACTTTTAACCATCAGCCCTGTAATCCACACCAGCTCAGAGCTGGGCAGCTCAATTCATCGAAGACTGGGTCCTCTTATAGAGTTACATTACATTTGAGATGGTTTCATGGAATGTTTTAAGATTACAGTGTCCGACAGATCAGCAGGCAAAACCAAGCCTTTACCAAGACTCTGCATTCACACAAGAAACTAGCACAGTCTAGCAGCTCAGAAAACCCACACTCAGGCATGGTTCCCATTTCGTGGTAGTTGTTTTTGTCTTTGTTTATCACTGTTGTTTCCACAGGGGTATTCTACGAAGCAGAATTTCTCAGTTAATCAAATAATTATCGCCAGAAGTCAGGATTGTCCGATGGGAAATACTTCTTAGCCGTTTTCCTTTTTTTTTTTTTTTCTTAAGTTATTTAGCTATTTGAAAAATCCTGCTCTGTGGAATATTTCCCCCCCAGGCCAACTCTTCATGTTCCCATTGTCATCAGTGTATGTGGATGTGTTTGTGTGTTCTATGTCCCTCTCTCTAGGCCAAAGTGGAGAACGAGATCCTTGATTACAAAGATCTGGCTGCTCTGCCTAAGGTTAAAGCTATATATGAAGTGCAGAGGCCCGATCTAATATCCTATGAACCATATCAGAGATACTGCTCAGATGACAGGCTAGAACGCTACAGCTATGGGGAGGTATTCAGACGCCAGCGCCACTCTATATCCCCTCCTTTAGCATGTCACTCCTGTCGCTCACCAGATACTCCTAGCCTAGCCTAGACTAGCCTACCTTAGCCTAGCATTTTCTGTTCCAGCCTAGCGCAGTTCCTCTTTCCTTCAGCATTCTGTGTTTTGCATCCGCGCACCTTTTAATGGTCGTTTTTCCTTTTACTGGAATGCCCTTGCATGTGCTGTGAATGTGCTTAGAGAGATTCATTTTTTTCTCTTACTGTAGCCTTCGTGAGTTTGCGTGCACGTGAAAACCTTTTTGCTTTCGCATGTGATACTTTTTACCAAGATCATTTCAAATTATCTCTGTAATTACACTGCTTTTGACAGCACATGACTTTTCGGTATTTGTGCAAGGTGTTATAATATATTTTTATATTAGCAGTGAACTGTTTCCTTAGGTTAACAGAATAATTAAGAATACAAGTTTGCTATAGAATAAAACTTGACTATAAATGGCTTTAACTACCGTATTAAAATGCAGGGTGAGCTTAAGAAAATAAACATTCAAACTCAAAACCCCGTGGGAATATACAACTACCCAAGAGCTCCTAGAAGTTTGGAGAAGGGGCCGATCAATATTAAAAAAAAAAAAAAAAAACCTAGAAAAATATATAATTGATCACTACTCCATCAATGATCCTTGATATGTGTTGCCCATTGCTGTTCTCATGCAGTAAACATGGACAAAGGCTCATCTTTTATCTATTTGAGTACAAGTTCTGTCAAGCAGTTGTAATCCTAAATGTTCATTAAAGTCTTCAAATAGAGCTTGCTAATTAGCTTGGTCATGTACCACAGTAGATAGTTTTGGAGCTGTTGTTGTTGGTGATGATGATGATGACGATGGTGATGATAGGTGTTATTTAATGGTCTTATGAGAACAGTAGTTTTCACTTTTCTTATCTGCTTTTCCACCCTCACTGTTGGCTGATAATCTCTCTCTCTCTCTCTCTCTCTCTCTCTCTCTCTCTCTCCACAGTCTCTGGGTACACTCTCCCCTTATTCTCAGGTAATAAAGCTGTAACCCATTTATCCTTCCCCATTATCTCTAATCCTGTAGTCGTTTTGACCCCTCATAGAAAAGCCGAAAAGAAAAGGTCATCTTCGTCCTTATTCAGTGGCTCTGGAGGACTGATTCTGCTGATATTATTAATTGGTCCAGGAGCCAAACATTAATTTTTGTAATTGCTCACTGAACTCTTCCACTAAAAGGATTAAAGTTGTTTTGGGTTTTTTTTGCTTTCATTTGGAACGAGTAATTGCCATATAAATCAACAAAATATGTCTGTCAAAATCTGTCTGGTTTTCATACTAAGACTAAACATGTTGGTTTTTGTGTTTCTTCATTTCACAACCGGCTTTCATATTTGTAGTCTATAATGTCTACTGCAGCCAGACTAAAGCCTTTGTGTGTGGATAATGAAATGGCTCTCTCTCTCTCTCTCTCTTTTTGTGAGCAGGACATGTACGACAGTATTGATTTAAGGCAGAGGAGGTCCTCCAGCCCTGGTTACATTGACTCCCCCACCCACAGCAAACAGGGCATGTCTCCCATCCTGTCCAGATCCCCGCAACACTACTACCGCCCGGGTGAGTCCCAGCCCACCCACGCGCTGAAGTAAGCCTGCTAGCATGAGCTGACGTATGCAGTCCTGCCCAGTTTCATACATGTATTCCCATGGGCTTTCTGACAATAAACCGCCCGTACAATAACATATGCTCCGTAGTCCTTTAGACAGCGCAACTCTGCGTAAAGTTTTGAGCTAAGAGTTTTCAAAGTGGATTCGTTCTTAAGTCTGGAAAAAAAAAATAGTTCAGGGTAAATAGCTTCCCGCGCTGTTTGTACCATAACGCGGCATTAGCTTTATAGTTGTTTTCATTGCATGATTTGGCACAGTATACTCTTTCTCCCTCTCTCTCTCTCTTTTCTCCTCTGAAAGGCATACTGTACCTGTCTGGTTAATTTGCACGTAGACGCTGACAGTTAGGATTTTTTACGGGACGAGTTGATTGGCTTGAGCTTATGGCAAAAGGCGAGGCGGTCCTTCTTCACTCATGCTTTTATTCTGTGTACTCTCATTGGCTGGGGGCTTTGTACAGGCTCTGAGAGTGGCAGGAGCTCACCCTATTACAATCAGCTGGATACCAGGTCCAGCACTCCCACTACGTACCAAGCACCCAAGCATTTCCATGTGCCAGGTAGGCCTGCATTTCTCCCCCTTCACTTCATTCGCTGCTCCTTTCCTCCATTATACTCATCCACAGCCTTAACCAAATGCTCCAGATAGTAACCCCTTCCTTTTATTTCCTTCTCTCCTTTTGGTTTTTTTTGGGGGTTTTTTTTTACGTTTCTCCTCTCTTTTTCTCCCTTCTTCTTTCGCCTTTAAGGGAAATGTATGTTTATGTAAACTCGCTTGACGCGTGAAACTGAAACTATGTTTAACCAGTGGTATCTCCTCAGATCAGTGGAAGGGAGGGAGCAGAACTTGTATGTTTTTGTATAGGCCCTGGAGCCACAACATAAGAAAAGATATTTCTGGTCATACACACACAGGCACACACATACATGTAGACACACACACACACACACTCAAATTGGTTTTTGTCAAACCTTGCCCTCTCATAAAGCTTAGCTGTCCCATCACGATGCGCTGCCTCAGTCAGATTACAGAGGTACGGTTTGACTGACAGGCACGGACAGTGGCTTTACCGCTTTAGGCTTTTCTCAGCCTCCGAAAAGCAAAATGACGTGTTTTTTTCCCCCGCTCTGTTCCCCTGTTTCCTTGTCCTCTTCTCCTGTCCTCATGAGTTTGGTTTCTCCTCTCCTTCCATTTTTCTATCCCTGCGCCCTCCCCTGACAGCTGTCGGTTCCCGGAAAGCTGACGAGGAAGTAGAATGATGTATTTCCTTTCCCTTGTATAAATATTTTTTTTTCTTCTTCCTCCATTTCCTTCCCTCTCCCTCCTCCATGTTTCATGTCTTTATCTCTCTTTCTCTTCTCAGCATCAGGAGAGTCCAACATCTACAGGAAGCCTCCCATCTATAAGA